>NC_085139.1:168165638-168243749 GCF_024139115.2 Armigeres subalbatus
GTAGTTACGTATTGCTGGAACTTAACTTAAGATCAGTATCCGATTCATTCCATAAATCCAACCTTTTCGTACAGAATTTTATCATTCGTAGAATCTCCTTCGAAAATATCGATCTCGCTTTGCTACGTGAAGACCTGTACCATAAGGAGGCACTGTAGCTGATGGAGAAGTATAATGTTTTCTTTTGGCGGCCTGTGATATTCAATTCTTCACGGAATCCTGAAAACCTGATTTCTTTTCATTGTTCATAGCAGAAAACTGAATTCGTATATATTTAACCTTAACTTTGAGTGTTTAATAATAGCACCATACATATTTGTCGACATAATATTTCTTAATACGCAAACATTATTTGTAAATAATAGTGAACTGACAACGCTCTCGCAGTTTGTATGTAACTTGTAATAATTACAACTGAAAATTTCTAGAACGACATGAAAAAGGCGTAACATCCAAAATTTGTTGTTTCCGATTCCTCGTCTGCATACAGGGCTATGTATACAAAAATCAGAAAGAATAAATTTTGGCTGTTACGCCCTTTTCAAATGTTTCTTGATTATAGATTTCGAGTTGTGCACTCTATACAAAACCGTTGGTATGAGTTCATATTTCGAATTCAAAACAGGCAAATCCCTGTTTGCTAATTGATTTTGCTCTCACCTCAAGGCATTAAACTACTTTAGAACAATCTGCTAGGAATAATTCAAACTTCATTTCAGCTAATCAGATTACCGACTTCCACCCGCTTGCGAAACTCGCGTAAAAGACATGACATCTGCCGCATTCTTCCGTCAACTACCCGAGGCAAGCTTTAATTAAAACCACCGCCTCTTTTTTCATTTCACAGACTGCATTTCTGGAAGTGGTGATCCCACCGGACATAGTCTACGAGGAAACATCGGGGAAGATGGTCCCGGAAGGCCCGCAAACTGGTCTGCAAGGTCGGTTACCTGAAACCGAAGATCATCTGGCGTCGAGGATGGCCGGGAAATAATCGACGTAATGGCACCCACGGGAAGATGAAAGGTGGAAAAGCCCCGTCGTTGTCGACAGTCATGTTTCGTGTTCAATTTAATCTGGCACTCTGCTTTCCTCACCTCAACATCACCATTTGTATGCAGCCACGGTCGTGGAAGGTGAGATGCTATCACTTACCAAGGTGAGCGCTCGGAGATGGGTGCGTACATGCATGCAGTCCAACGGTGTTCCCATCGGTGAGAAGCGGATGAAGCCAGGTACATTGTAAGTTTAATGGTCCTTGCTTTTCTTTTGTCATTTTCTATGCTTTTCCACTCAGAAGGTGAAGCTTAGTTACGACGACCTTTGAACACAACAACACACACGACATCTATTGAGGGAGGTTTCATTATAGTCGCAAAATTGAGCTATACTACTGAATTATATGAGTTGAATTGAGTAGTAGAAAATAAAACAAATCTTTTGTTAACCTACAGACACTATTGATGCCATAAAAGAGTGAAGACAGGGTTTAGCAATCTACCTTTAGGGAACGAAAACACAACGCTTCCTCGCGGCAAACGTCTTTATGGTATTATATCATATTTATCGTGTTTGAGGAAAATGTAGTAAAAAACCTAAACGAAGATTAGAAAATCAGCGAGAAAAGAGTATAATGTACCATGCGTCTCCACACCCCTCCGTACGCTCCAAATGTACGTGAAGATCTCAATACATATTTAAGTTTATGAATGACTTATTAATTAATTTCAATTAAAAGAATATTCTTTATAGTCCATAATCTAATTTTGAATCAGTTCTACCTCAGAAATGATTTCTTTATGTTAATTTGATTCGCGATTTTTACATATGCTTTTTTTTATTATTGTGGTATAATTATGCGTAAAATGACTGCTTAACAATAATGAACTGCATGGAAACAATGCCTTGATTATGTGGCGGAAAAGCGGCAATTCCAGTTAGTATGTGAATAAAACCAGGATAACGACCATTTGACAACGTAGCTTAACTCCTTCATAAGAGGTCGTTTCACCCTATTTGTCAATCGTTGTTTGAGCACATATTTTACAGATCTAGCAACACTGTTAGATGCACTGAGTATCTCCATGAGAAAATTTCAATTAATTTCAATCCGCACTTGTGATCCCTTCACAACCACTCATTGCTTTGCAAAGAGCCCATCGTCCATAGAGGGCACACTTGGCAAAGTACGATAGAACAGCGCTGCAAAAAAAAACTTTCATCACGGCTTCAAGTTTCAAAACCCTTCGACTACGTTGCTTATAGATAGCGCATGTGTCAAGGAGCAAGTGGCAGAAGCAGAAAACTCTGGAACATTCATTCACACATGCCGACAGATCCGGACAGATGAGCTGTTGGTGGCGAAAATTACCATACAGATGTAGGCTAGATGAGTGGCATTCCAGAAACATAGCAGAGCTGCCAAGCGTGTCCGGAATATATGGGTTAAAATTAATTTAAAGGAACGAAAAGTTGCACTCCATCCGAGGGTTTGACCCTCTTCAAGTCTAATAGACAGGAGGGCGAAAACGATGTAGGTTTATATAAAAAAAACTGGTGCCCAATGAAAAGGTTTGCATGAAACATACATCTAACCGATTGATTTTGCATTTCGAACAAACGCGATTTTCTTCAAATATGCAGGTAATAAACTGCAACATTATGAATTTCGATTTCTCTATATCTGAACACCTAGGTACATCTTGCTCTTGACTAGAGGTTTGCGCCACCGCCGTTTAAAATTTGTCACGCCGGTGGTCTATAATTTTCTACGCCGATTCAAATGAAGAATTCCGCAGAATTTTCTGCGGAAATTTCGAAGTTTCAGTCATAAAAAATATAATTACATCACCAATTAAAACATAGTAATTAAAATTGAATGTAACGGAATTTTAACAATTAAATCACATCAGAAATAATGGTTTTCCACGATAAAATGAATGGTAAATGGGACTTTTACAATAAAAAAGGGGGTTGTTATGTATCTTTACAATAAAAAAAATCGAAAATTTTACACACAAAATTCAAAGCAAAACAATTGATTTTGCGGTTCTTCAATGGGAAGATTGACAAAATCATAGAAAACAATTTGTTTCAAATGTTTTCTCTTACTTGTTTCAATTGTTTACAGTAGCAATACAATACAATTTGGAATACATTGACTTTAAATTTAACTTTAACTTCATTTTAGATTTTATTTTATTTTGTCTTTGATCGCTCTTCAAAGCTACTCGCTGAGCTGGTGTTGGTGTTGCTGCTGGTGAAGAGTAGTGGTGTTCGTAGTTTAACTGTAATATAACGGCGCTTGTTGTGGCCACTATCTTCCGGCATTCTTTTTGGGACTGATCTTAATTAACCATGCTCTAGAACTTCCATTGTGATACGCATGTAAAACGCCTTGAAAAATAATGTCAATGTTCTTCGAAAGCACATAGAAAATATAAAGAAAAGTTACCTGTATCAGCACTTATATTCGGTGGATATGACAAACGAATAGTAGCTGCTGTCCTGTTTTGGAAAACGTTGATGATTAAAGGCGTGAGCTTCAGAGTTATGAAAGAAAAAAGTCAAAATATTAACTAAAACATCAGAACTGCTCTTTGGCGATAACAATCAAGAACCCCCCGGGAGGTCCTTAACAGATCTCTCCGCATGGTCATTTGTATGGAATCTTCAGGTGCTAACAACACTTACAAGTACTTATCATCATTACAAGGCACTGCAGCCAATGATCCACTATTCAACCACTAGCAGAATTTAAAAGAGCAGAAAGCAACGGAGCGTCCTTTGCTTTGACCGTTCGATTTATTTGTTTTTCCCTAGCCGAAAACAACACATTACACGCTTAAACGGAATTAGTTTTCCGCGGAGTAAAAGATTTTTTTTATTAAATGTTAATTGTTGTAGAGATACGAATTTTTCAAGATCTGCAATATAATTTATATATAAAAAAATCAAAAAAATATGGAATGGAAACTATTGTTATTTTATGGTTTTCGTTATTGCTTCATTATAATAAATACTTCAAAAAATAATTTAGATTTAAAAATTTATTTAAAAATTTGGTCAAAAGTTTAATTAATTCCGTTCGCTTTTCCGTTCCGTTCCGTTGTCTACTTTGATCATTCGCTTCGCATAATTTCTGCCGAAATTTGTTAGCGGGCTGGAAGAGTTTGAGAGTTCGAGTAACGTAACTTGGGAGGTGGCCAAGTTGGGGAAAGCATCATTTTAAGTTTCAGGCAGCGACCCCTGAGGAGAGACGCCGAGAATTAATCGGGCAAATCAACTCGACCGGTGGTCTTCCGTATCCCGGATGTGGCGCTTAAGCCACCGGTTAATAATAAACCTCGAGCTGAAGTAACGAACGGTTATATTGGCGCCCAACGCAAAAATTATATCTTTCTTTCCGTTGGATCAAATATTTTTAAACTTTATATTACATTATTTTATTGAATTGGTTGAATTGGTTGAATTGCATTTTTTTTCTCTAGGACAATTTTATTTCACATTTTTCATAGGATAAGTTAAATTTAAATTATAGAATTGAATTGGATTGAATTTTGAATCTAAGACTAGGTTAAATATTTTGAAATTCTTTACTTTATATTTTGTTTGAATTTTGAACTTTGCTTTAATAGAGGTATTGGTGGTTTGTGTCACTGCTTCTGCCTCATAAGCAGGAGATTAAGGGTTTGATCCCTGGCCTTTCTAATTTCCAATTAGATAATTTCATTAATCATATAACCCAATCTTTTGCAAATCAAATTCTCATTGCTAGCAAGTATGATTCTAAATATAGAATTGTTATAAAAAGCTGCCTGTTACTTAGTAGAGTAAAAAATGTAAAATAGATTGGTATTCATTTGTACCTGCATACGAATGTTATATACGGTCGCTACGCTCGTGCAGGCCTCATAAAAGTGAGAATGAGGTGATGTGCGGTAGCGATGAGGTGGTAGACGTGTGCGGTATTAGAACTCAATAGCATTCAAATTCTAATTGTAAAAATGAATCCCATTAGAATTCACTCTTAATACTTTCTCATTACTCTAGTACTTCTAATTCTTATTCATATATTCCTACCCCATAGATCGCATCATCACAAAGTGAATCCAGATAATATATCCTTCATACTAACACAATATCCTATCCTAAGACTATCGTGGAGATGCAGAGGTATACTCGGTCTCTAGTAGCAACGAGAGTGAACTAATAATCCTTCCTTCCCTTGATGACCGTAAGGACGGCTGGCGCTGCAATTGACTTAGTAAATGCATTGAATTTCCGAACTTGCACATTAAGAATGATAGCTAAAACCCAAGCTCCATTCAATTGGTTCCTTGCATTCATGAGTCAATCACGGAGTAGCAACTACGAATTGTACGGTTATCCTGCTCATGCTCATGCTCATGTTTGAATTTTGAACTTTGCTTTAAATTATTTCGATTGCTTAAAGCGGAAATGAAGAAATTGTCTATTTTGCTGACCGCTGAACACCTCTTGGAGGAGGAGGTCGATAATGAACCTTGTTGAGAAAAACGAGACCAGATAAAAGAGAAATCTTGGAGGACAAAGACGATTATGCGTAGATTAGTAAACGAAGATAGGAAGCTTAAACCGTCGTTTCCTCCGATTCGAAATATTATGGAAGATAACTTAAATCGAGAAAAGATTCGCGGAAATAGAAGAAGTATTGACCAAGAAAGTTGTTCGCGTCAGTGTCCAGACTAACATTGCTTGGCTCAAACCATTAACGCGGCATGACGTGGAAAGAAATGTTCAGCATGATCTTGTATCGATTCAAGAGAATTCAGAGGTACAAATTAGAGTGAGAAACAGTGATATTGAACCTGATAGCGATCAGGAAAGTCAAGCAGAAAAAGTGAGTAATAAAAAAGAACTGGAGCTTTCAAAGAGATCAAGAAAAAGTAAGGTATGATGAAACGAAAGAAGTTGGTCGGTATAAAGAGGAAATTAGACAGAGATTGTACGAAAGCAAGGACGAAGGAAAAACTCAGAAGGACTACGAAGATTATGAAGCTTTCAATAATAGAAAAGGAGTTTTCGAAAATGCTAGCAATAGACTAAAGAGAAGGCAGATGGAAAGAATTTCACATCGTAGTCCCGGAGATAGAAATCTGCACTACCGAAGAGAAGAAGAGGGAAAAAAATAAAAAAGGCCTAGGATTACTCAGAGGATGAATATAACAGAAAAGTCAGTTGATAGTCAGAATCTGGGAAACTGAACAGCTACCGGAGGAGTGGAAGGAAGGGGTTATATGCCCCATCTACAAGAAAGGCGACAACCTTGAGGTGAGAACTTTCGAGCGATCACCATCCTTAATGCCGCCTACAAAGTGATATCCGATCATCTTCCGTCGTCTGTCACCATTAGTGAATGAGTTCGTGGCAGTTATCGAGCCGGTTTCGTTGACGGCCGCTCGACAACGGACCAGATCTACTGTACGGCAAATCCTTCAAAAGTGCCGTGAATACCAGGTCCCAACGCATCATCTGTTCGTTGATTTCAAGGCGGCATACGACAGTATAGACAGCGTAGAGCATGGAAAATTATGGAGAACAGCTTCCTGGGAAGCCACCAGACTGATCAAAGCAACGGTGAATGGTGTGCAAACGTGTGGAGATTACGGGCGAACACTCCAGTTCGTTCGAATCGCGCCGGGGACCGTGACATGGGATCTTTCGTGCCTGTTGTTCAACATTGCGATAGAACGTGTCATACGGAGAGCCGGATGTAACAGCCGGGTACGATTTTCAACAGATCCAGTCAATTTATGTTTTGCGGATGATACGGACATTGTCGGCCGAAATTTGCGGTGGCAGAACTGTACCGCCTGAAACGTGAAGCAACAAAAGTTGGATGGTGAATGCCTCAAAGACAAAGTAATGCTTGTGGGCGGAACAGAGCGCGACAGGACCCGCCTGGGAAGCAGTGTTACGATAGACGGGGATACCTTCGAGGCGGCCGAGGAATTCGTCTACCTCGGATCCTTGCTAACGGCTGATAACAATGTCAGTCGTGAAATACGAAGGCGCACCATCTGTGGAAGACGGGCCTACTACGGGCTCCAGAAGAAACTGCGGTGCAAGCACTCGGAGTATTCGAGAGACGGGTACTTAGGACCATCTTTGGCGGTGTGCAAGAAGACGGTGTGTGGCGGCGAAGAATGAATCATGAGCTCGCCCGGCTCTACGGCGAACCCAGTATCCAGAAGGTAGCTAAAGCCGGAAGGGTACGATGGGCAGGGCATGTTGCAAGAATGCCGGACAGCAACCCTGCAAAGATGGTGTTCGCTTCCGATCCGGCAGGTACGAGACGACGTGGAGCACAGCGAGCGAGATGGGCAGACCAGGTGCAGAACGACTTGGCGAGCGTGGGGCGTATTCGAGGATGGAGAGATGCGGCCTCGAACCGTGTATTGTGGCGTCAAATTGTTGATTCAGTGTTATCTGTTTAGATGTAGACTAAATAAATGAATGAAATGATATAACAGAAAAAGAGAAAAGAACAAGTAGAAGAATAAATTGTACAAAATCTAGTTGTCCAGAGGATTACTCAAGAAGGTCAAGAAATGTAAGCAGCAGGAGTAAGAATTATTACTACTCAGATAGTGACAGTTTTCACGCAGAATATATTTATTTATTTATTTATTTATCTTCATCTTCAGTGTTAACTGTACAGACTGGTTTAAAACTTATATGCTAACTTAAAATTTGCCTTAATCTAGTTTTGAATATCGTTCTGCTACAATTAAAATCGAACCAATCAATGTCGTTGAGGAGGTTGAAGCAACGTTCCAGCGGGTGGTTTTGCCCAAACATTGTGGAGTGTCGGACAGACTGGAAGAGCTGACGTTGGCGGGAGCGACGGGCTGGGACATGAAAGTTAACTTGCTGCAAGAGCTCAGGGCAGTCCACGTGGTTGTTTATAATGTCAAATGCAAAAACCCTCTGCAAATCTCCACGTCGTTGTCGAAGGGTTTCGAGTCGAATCAGTTGGCATCGCTCTTCGTAGTGCGGTAACCTGAAAGGATTATCCCACGGCAATCGCCTGAGGGCAAAACGAACAAAACTGCGTTGGACCCTTTCGATTCGCGTCATCTGGATTTCGTGATAGGGTGCCCAAGCAATACAGGCTTTTCAGGGTGTAAACGTCATCAAAATCAGCAGCGTCCCGGCGCACGAAACCTAGTACGGCGAAAGCCTTGGCAGTAGTCGTTGCAATATGCTCATTAAAATTCAGCTTGCGGTCAAACGTAACTCCCAGGTCTTTTATGGAGCTCACACTTTTCAGTTCGTTTCCGCATGCCGAGTAACGAAAGTTTATCTGCGTTCTGCATTTGGTAAAACTTATTGAATTGCATTTCGACGCATTTATCTCCATACCATTTAAACAACACCAGTTGGCTATAACATCTAGATCTTGTTGCAGCGCAAGACAATCGACAATGATCAAATAATTCGAAATATTTTCAAATCGTCGGCGTACATGAGGCGATGAGATCGAAGTTTACAGCATAAGTCGTTCACGAAGATGATGAAAATCAGCGGCCCTAGGTGACTGCCTTGTGGCACTCCGGATGGCGTAGGATATGTATTGGATGAGGCAGTGCCTAATTTAACGAAGGATGACCTACCAATCAGGTAAGAACGCAGCCAAGTGACAATCCAGTCAGGAAATCCCAAACGAGATTGGACGATAGTTCTCAACATTATGGGAGCTACCCGCCTTATGAATTGGAGTAACTGCTGATATTTTCCACTCATCTGGGAAGACTCCTAGCGCAAGCGACATGTTGAACAAAATGCAAACCGGCAATCCTAATACGTCAGCACATCGTTGAATGAAAACAGGAGGTAGTCTATCTGGACCTGGACCTTTCGATGGGTCGACAGCTCCTAATGTTTTTGAAATTTCAGCTACGGAGAATGTGGGGCGCGGGAAGTTCATGTTGTATGATAAAAGAGAGTGAGGAAGGTCTGTCGAATCTGGAGGAGGATTCGTATTGTACACCGACTTGAAAAACTTGCGAAAAGCTCAGCAGATTCAACGATATCATTTGATGTAATATCAGCAAAACTCACAGTGGATAACATCGCATGCGATTTTTCCTGGTTTTGACGAAACGCCAGAAAAGCTGACGGGTTTGATTTAGCTTCATTTTGTACACGGTGAACATACTCTCACGAAAGGTAGACGACACGAAATTTTCGTACTCCGATTCAACGGTTTGCAGAAGGGCTCTGTTTGTCGCAGTCCGGTTACGGAAAAACCTGCGACGCGTTTTACGAAGTATGTTACGTCGATGCTGTAGTTCAGCGTTCCACCAGAGTTGCTTGTACGTCTTCCGAGGTAAAGATCTACGAAGAGGAACATGCCTGCTTATCGTGTCGAAGACCGCGTTGTAGAATGATGTAATCGAGGTGTTAATATCTTCTCCACTGAGTATCTGGAACCAATCAAGTGAATTAAGCTCATTCTTCACAGCCTCGTAGTCACAGCGAGAGAAGTAAAAATCGAAGTCCATTCCTTCCACTGCACATTGGAGATGATGAACTGGGTTACGAAAGTCCAGACGTAGAACGAACGGGTTGTGGTGGCGGTCAGGGCTTAAAATTGAATATTGTGCTCCAATAAGCTCAGCTTCGTAACCGTCGCTTACGAATTCCAAGTAAAGAAGTCTTCCGTTCGAATTTGATACATTGCAGATTTGCTCTAAGCCACTAGCAATCAAAGTTTTAGTTATAGTTAACTCCTGCTCGGAAGAAGCGTATCCTTCCACTTCGTCATCATATAACCATTCGAGCCGAGTAAGGTTGTAATACCCAATTACGATTACGGTGTTACAGGGAGTAGCTATGTTGACGATTTGGTTTACACAGTCGGAATGCGCAACAAATCTATCGGGATCACTGTTCGGCTTTAAGTACATGCCACAGATGTAAACGGAGTTATGGATTAGCTTGACCTTCACAACAACCTGCTCAAGAGTTTCACTCACCGATAGATGAACCGACACACTTGTCAGAGAGCATTTAACTGCGATGAGAGTTCCTCCACCACGTTGGAGACTACTAGTCGAACTACTGCGATCGCATCGATAGATGTTGTAATTATCAGCAAGTTCGGTGTTTTGCACAACACTTCTGAACCAAGTTTCAGTAATAACTATAATGTCATAATCGCTGGATGCAGCGGCAAGGAAGAATTCGTTGGTTTTCGTGCGCATTCCACCAACGTTTTGATAATAAACTGTTAGTGTTACGGATCCTGCACCCGGTATCGGCGACGTTGATATTGGCAGCAGTATTGGCGAAGTGGTCGATGATTGCGCTCCAGTCAAATTAGAGATACAGTGACTGAGATGAGTAGGAATAGACATCGTGGTTCTAGAAGGTTTCATAGGCGAGGTTCATTCAGTAGAAGTCCTAGCACCGATAGGAGTAATCGGCGATATCGAGTTCAAAGCTGGTTAACTGGTGGTTTACCAAAGAAGATAGATTCACTACATGGCAGAAATTTGAAGGATAAATTAGGTTCAGGTTCGGAAATCCTAAAAGGGACAGAGGAATTAGAGGACAGATTGGAGAACTAAAACAAAAACGTGGAGAATCATTCATCGCTTACGTCACTGAAGTTGAAAAACTTAATCAGCGTCTGCAGCGACCATTCTAGTCTCGAACATTATTCGAACTCATATGGGAAAACATGCGTCCCCATTATCGTTCGAAACTTACCGTTATACATATTGAGATTAACCATAAAATCTATGCTAATGAACCTTATCTGTACAGAACAGGTCATAGTTCCAAGCCTGAAATTCATTACCTGCAAGCAGATAGAGAATCTGAGGGGGGTTATACCCAATAAGAGAACAATACTCCTTTTTTTCCAATATTCAGAATACGCAACGCAAATCTGGAAATAATCCTCAAAATCCAGCTCAAAAACTTTCACTGCCACAACAAAGTCGGACTAATCCGCCGCAGAAAATCCGTGGTAATCAAGCGTAAATAAGTTTTTGAAATGAATTTTTATTATTGTTATTGAGTCTGATAGTTTTTACGTGTCGTCTGTTTGAGTTGAATTCAATATTTGTAGCTTTTGACGTTTATTTCTTTTTAAGTAAAATAATGTTTAATCGTCTCATCAACCGTCTCAACAACAACCATCCAACACGCCCAGCATCAATGAATGACCCGCCTATCATCAACATCAATCAATCCTCAACACTTCCATCGCTCTACAGTCACCATAGCCGTAAAAAGCGAAGCTGTGCGGAGGTACGTTGGCCCTTTGTCCGGAGGGGAAGATCAACCCGGGAAGCGCGACATCCGTCAACGCAGCTCTCACGAGAAAATAGAAGGCCTTCCGTCCAGCCGCCACCCACTTCGCAACTATAGTTCGGCCATACCTGCAGCTAGGCGATTCTTCTGTCGCCGCCATCGTCAAGGACCGCTTCATCGCCATCGCCACGAACAGGTCCGACACCACCGTACCGAACCGATTCACCGCCATCGCGCCAGCGAAACCCAGCAAGTCGACGAAGAAGAAAACCTGCGCGAGTATGCGACTAGTGTGTAGACATGGCCATGATCTAGAAACGTTCCCGAGCAGTACAAGTCAGACAAAATTGGTTGCAACAACTTGATTGTGACTAAATTAGGTCACATCTGAGTTGCAGTAACGTATGTGAAACATATGTGCTGCTCGGGTTTTCCATTTCCGTACCAACCTCAAATATGTGTTCAACCCGAAACAAATAAATCCCACGAATTTTTGAGTAAGAAGATCGTTTAGAAGTTCCGTTTAAGTTTTTTAGTTGAAGTAATCGCTGAGAGATCATTCCGTTCGCTTTTCCGTTCCGTTCCGTTGTCTACTTTGATCATTCACGTTTCATAATTTCTGCCGAGATTTGTTAGCGGGTCTGAAGAGTTTGAGAGTTCGAGTAACGTAACTTGTGAGGTGGCCAATTTGGGGAAAACACTTGGCGCAAGCCATTATTTTAAGTTTCAGGCAGCGACCGTTCGAGTGACCCCTGAGGAGAGAAGTCGAGGATTAGTCGGGCAAAACAACTCGACCGGTCGTCTTCCGGATCCCGTAAGTGGCGCTTGAGCCACCGGTAAATAATAAACCTTGATTAGCAGCTTCAAGCATTAATTGTATCGAGCGCTGTGATGATTTTCAGGTAGGTGTTTATTTGATGATACCGTTTTGTATGTGAAAAGTAAGTGAAAAGACTCACTTCGGCTCAGTGGTGTTGCAACGAAGAGCGAATGTTTGAAATCTACATTTTTATTTTCTATAATCGGATCAATTAGAAGTAAAATAAATGGATAAAAATATTAAATATTGTGCGAGATAAATGGGAGACTTTTTTAAAATTATCAATAATTAACCTACGGCTTCCAAACAGTATAAATCATTAGTTTTCTGTGCAGTGAATCGGGTCCATAGGACCAAGTAGTGATTTACCCTATAGTGATTAGTCCGAAATCAATATATGTGGTAACGGATGAAACTGATGTTACTCTTTTACTTGCTTTAAAAAGCGTTACTTAATTTCTATTTTGTGTAAAATTTTGCATTATTTTTGAAAATTTTATATTTATTTATTGTTTATACCATGATTTCTTTATTAGAAATTTTATTTTGCTGTCACGGCGAATAGTTTGGCTTTTTCCTTGCTCTTGAGACTATCGAGATAGTTGTTACCGTGGTGATGAATTTCAAGATTCCTTCGACCGCTCTAGGAAACAGGACCTCGTTGTTCCTTCGCATTTTTATTCTTTAACAAATTTCGTGGACGAAGGTGAACTGGTTGAACTGAGGTCGGTACAACCATAAAGAAGATTCTTAGACAATCTTCCACTGTATCTTGCCAAAGGTATCGCTGAGAATGACTGTCAGATGCGGTGACTTTGATGTGGTGAAACATTTCTTTGCTGGTATGAACGCAATCGATATAGAACGGAGGGTAGCAGTACAAGAAGATCGGATCCTGAGAGAAAAAAAAACGTATTCAGGCTGCTGCGTCCCATATAAGTCAAAACCATCTTTGTACCCCTAGCCCCTTAAGTTATGTGTGTTATATCGTCACGTTTATGTGTTATATCGTCACTTGGTCAGTTTTCAACAAATCTGGAAGTGGAAATCTATCCAGTCTTTAGTACTTACTTGATATTTGATGGGCTACAGCTCTTCGATGGACCTACGCCGCATGGAGTATCCTTCTCCACTGGACTCGATCCTGGGCCAATCGCTTCCAGTCGCCCTGAACATTGAGCGCCCTCAGGTCCTCTTCAACTGCAAAAAGCCATCGTGTACCCGGCCTCTTCCGGGTTCTCTACTAAATATTATCTTTGCTTGACGTTCTTCCGGCATACGAACAACGTGACCAGCCCACCGTAGTCTTCCGTGTTGTATAAGCTTAATAATATCCAGCCCTTTATACACCTGGTACAATTCGTGATTCATGCGACGCCGCCAGATACCGTTCTCCTGTTTACCGCCGAGTATTATCCGCAGCACCTTACGCTCAAACACTCCGAGAGCTCTCCGATCAGCCTCCTTTAACGTCCATGTCTCATGGCCGTATAAAGCCACCGGAAGAATCAGAGTAGTATACAGCGCGAGTTTTGTTTTCGTTTGCAGACTACGGGACTTAAGCTGGTTACGAAGTCCGTAATAAGCCCTATTTGCAGCTGCAATACGCCTTTTCACCTCGCGGGAAACATCATTATCGCACGTCACTAATGTTCCAAGATACACAAATTATTCTACCACTTCAAATTTTTCACCATCCAGCACCATTTCGCTACCACCACCACTAATGAACCCTCGTTGATTGCCAGCTACCATGTACTTCGTTTTGCTGGTATTGATCGTGAGTCCAATCCTCGCTGTCTCCCTCTTAAAAGGCCACAAAAGCCACGGCACGGCGATCAATTCTGCTTTAATCCATCTAAGGTAACAAATGACGTCGATATTTCATCCGCAACCCTTACACTTGATTTCGATCCGTCCAACGTTATACGAATCAGCCGTATCAGTTTCGCCGGAAAACCATGTTCAAGCATAATTTGCCATAATTCATTCCGTTTCACTGAGTCGAATGCCGCCTTGAAGTCAATAAACAGATGATGTGTCTGCAAGTTGTACTCCCGGAATTTCTCAAGGATTTGTCTCAGGGTAAACATTTGATCCGTCATTGATCGGCCCTCACGAAAACCTGCTTGGTATTCCCTTACGAAGGACTCTTCAAGCGGTCTCAATCTGTTGAACAGAATACGGGACATAATTTTGTACGCCGAATTAAGGAGGGTTATTCCTCGATAATTGGCGCACTCCAATCTGTGCCCTTTCTTAAAGAGAGGGCAAATGAGGCCGTCCAACCAGCTAGCAAGCATTTCCTCGTCTTCCCATATTTTCGACATAATATGGTGCAGAACTTCATGAAGCTGCTCACTGCCATGTTTGAGAAGTTCAGCCGGGAGCTGGTCCTTCCCCGCAGCCTTATTGTTTTTCAGCTCTTTAACAGCTTTTTTAACCTCATCTAGTGTAGGTGACTCCACAGCTTGTCCATCGTCGCTAATATTTATTCTGTTCACCGATGCACCGTCACTTCCTCCATTCAACAAAGTCTCGAAGTGTTGCTTCCACCTGGCAGCCACTTCAGTTTTATCTGTCAGCAAATTCCCTTGTTGGTCGTTGCACATGACGGGAGATGGCGCTGTCTTTTTCCGCACGCCATTGACAGACTCATAAAACCTCCGCATATCGTTCTGCTCCATTTTTTCCTGCGCCTCACTAATAACTTGTTCTTCGTACTCTTTTTTCTTCCTGCGGTGGGTTCGTTTTTCGGCTGCTCTTGCTTCCTTGTACCGATCTCTATTCGATCGGGTACCCGACACCAACATCCGGCTTCTGGCAACGTTCTTCTCGTCTGTCACTCTCTGACACTCCACATCGAACCAATCCGTCCTGGGTCGCCTCTGTGCAGTGCCTACCACTTCTCGTGCTGTTGTGCTCACCGCTCCATGGATCGACTCCCATAGATCGTTGATGTTGTCGCTAACGTTGATTGCACTTATCCGTTCGTCGAGCTTCTGGCGGTACTCAGCCAATACTCCTTCCGCCGACAATCGCTGGATATTGTAACGCATCGTTCGCTGTGATCTTTCGTTCGACACAGTTGACAACCGTGATCGAATTTTACTGACAACGAGGTAGTGATCAGAGTCAATGTTTGGACCTCTGAATGTCCGCACATCGATAACATCCGTAAAATGGCGCCCATCCACCAGAACATAGTCTATCTGGTTGCAAGTTTCGCCATTTGGGTGTCTCCAGGTGTGCTTTCGGATGTTCTTCCGTGCAAAGTAGGTGCTACTGATGGCCATCCCTCTGGCAGCAGCAAAATTTACTAGCCGTAGGCCGTTGTCATTGGTAGCGGAGTGAAGGCTCTCCCTACCAATTATGGGACGGAAAATGTCCTCTCTACCGACCTGAGCGTTAGCGTCTCCGATAACAATTTTCACGTCATGCTTTGGGCACTCTCCATAGGCTTTATCAAGACATTCATAAAACGTGTCCTTCACGTCGTCGGATTTATCGTTTGTCGGTGCGTAAACGTTGATTAGGCTATAATTGAAGAATTTGCCCCGTATCCTCAACACACAGATTCGTTCGCTAATGGGTTTCCACAGCATCACTCGCTTCATCTGCTTGCCTAGTGATGGGCAACTCCATGCTCTGCTTTTTCTCCGCCGCTGTGATAGATGTTATACTTGAATGCAGTGTTGGTCGTGGGGTCCACGGCTCGGAATTCACGTTCTCCGGATCTATGCCATCGGACTTCTTGAATAGCAGCCACGTTCACTCCAACCTTCTGCAGTTCACGAGCCAGAAGGCTCACTCGTCCAGGTTCATTTAGGGTCCGGGTCGGTTGCCAAAAATAACGTTCTCTTTTTCTTCTATCTCCATTTTTCGTGGTATTTGAGAGGCTTCAGTAAGCTACCTTACCGGGGTCGCGTTACCTACATCGCGATGATGGGACTGCCACCTTAGGTATAGCTGACGCGATACAGCATTTCGTTAATCAGCCGCTGGGTACCAGGCAGAAGCTGTTTGAGCCGCACCTCCTGGTGAACAGACGCTCGTGGCGTACCTTCTCACTCTAGCTGATGTCAGAAGGACAACAGTGCCCAGGCTGCACTACCAGCTAAGTACACAACCCTTAGCTGGCGGTCTTTTGTCATCGGACGACCCGTGGAAGCGTGAGATAGGGTCTTGTGGGGATCAGAGCTCTGTTGGGCGCTCCTTCCCAGATGTTAACCCACCATTTTGCAGCCCATCCTTTAGCCTTTAGTATACACGTCAAATTACATTACACCACAAGGATATTCTGGTGCCTCATGGAGAAAAAAAAACCTTTTATCTGGCTAATCAACATGCATGACTAATCAACATTCTTATATGAACCTTGTGTGGAGACGCATGGTACATGTTATTGCAACTAGAGGGTTTTGTCTCGCCAAAACGTTAGATGTTTCAATGTGATGAAATTACACCATTTATTTTAAAAAATAAGTTAGATGTTTCATCCAAATGTGAAAAATCTCGGTTTTTCCTACTTTTCTATCCAATATTCTGACACTCTTTTTCACTTGACCTGCATAACTGTTGGCAGAGTTTTGTTAATTTTTCACCTGCTTTTCGATCATGTTTTCTGTTAGCATTTCCACAGTTATTAATTGGAAGCTTTGCTATGCCCGTCAATTGTAAAAATATGCCTCTTATGTCGCAAGCACAAGGTTTACTCTATGCCAGCATCGAATGCATCCTAGGCCGGACCGAAGATCGAACTCGCTATTTCCGTATTGGCAACCTTACATATTTGCTCCCAAAGCTAACTGGAGGCCTTCCATACCCTCATCTAATTGATATGAATTGAATTGTTCCACGTTTGGAATCCAACCTTTCATAGACTAATTTGAAGCAAGTTATATTCACTTCTCGTTCCGGGTAACTTTTTCCACTGTATTCTTCCGCAAACAAACTTTGCTTTTTGACAAATGCCTAGCACATTGCTCTTTATCTTTTGCATAATCGTTGACACCAACCAGGCAGCAGTTTGCACATAGCAAAGGTTGGACCTTTTATACATCCGATTATTATTCATGCAAACTCTTCGCTCCGCTAGTATCTACTCGTAGCTACCAAGAAGGCAGACAGCACCAACCAAACGCGTGCTGAGTGGGCTCCTCTCCGCTGCAAGAGTGTATCGTTATCATATCACTTTCCCGGCTGTTCCGCTTGCCGTCATCTGAATAGGTCTCGTTTTATGAATGCTAATAACTTCCATCACTCCTGCCGTGGGATGGTTTCGAAGTGGCTGGGAGTTTGTCATCGCTTTGGTATGATAATTTTACTACTCTAGGATGAGAACTCTAATACCTATTTATTGGGCCGTCATTCGAGCAGAGTCAATGCCAAAGGGTTTAAGAAGCTTTTATTCGTAATATCATGCGATTATTAGATTTTTTAACAACAAATGAAAACAATAAATGCTTTGAGGCTATTCTGATAATTAAACTTGAATGAAATGCATCTCTGAAGTTTCACAGCTTTAATATACAAAGCGTATTTCTGCTTCTATGTAAGTTTTAAGAGCTGACAACGACCCAAAACGATTACACGGTTCTTTTCCCGTCAGCCTTATTAAGTATTTATGTACAATCCGACACAAGGGCTGCGAAAAAAAACCCTTTTTACACCTCAACCAGACATTTTATTTTTTGTTACTCATCCCTCTCTTCTGTCGGAAAGATAGGAGAACCAGAATAAAAATTTGAAAAATGGGTCTAGTAACTTTAAATCATTTTCACGTGAGAAATATAATTTTGAGTATATGATTTCCTGCATAACAGTTAACTACTATTTTTATCTCTACTGTCTATTCATTGGCAACGATTTTAGTTCATCCTTTGATACAAGTGCCGAATCAACTGGTTGGCGCCCCACTGGGAACCGACGTAACACTCATCTGTAACGTTGAAGCATCCCCCAAGGCAATCAACTATTGGCAGCGCGAAATTGGTAAGTATAAAGTGGGTCCAAATATCTTGCGACTTAACGACTGACGTCGCTAACCGCACGACCACGAATTCCACGAAAAGTATGTAGTCTGGTACTGGCAGATCTGCTGACATTTTTTCAACTCGTCTCGCTTATTCAATTAGAATATAATACTTTTGCTCTTTTGGCCGCCTAGTAATGATATCAGCGTTGTAGTAATCAATTAGCCTTTTACTAAAGCCTACTCTAAACCTACAAAAAATGCAAACAAATTTCACAGGAATCCTTTAAATCAATTCCGAATCATAAATTTACTGAGCTGTGAAAGCTACGAACGATGTGTCCAAAACATGACTCAAAAGTCAGAATACCATCGCATCATTTCACTAATAGATCCACCATAAGAGCCATAATTAATTTTCCAATATTTTAACCAAGACTATTTTTTCGCCGCATGTGAATTAATAATAATTAATTCATAATTGAAAATTCATTTTCATTTTCGGTAGCACCCCCACCATTGTGCGCGGTAAGCGCATAAAATGGCCAGTAAACCAACTTCAAAATTGGCTATCAATTGTCTCGAATGAATTGTGTAGGGAGGGCTGCGTAGCCGTATAGGGGGGCCATTTCACTGTGGGTCAGGTGCGTGATATTGACACTGCGGTACACTATAAAGTATCGATAAATACTTTTCTGCCATTCCAGTTTCCCTGATTTACCTCAGGTAAAGAAGTGTTATCAATTGCATGATTTTTGACTTTCTCGTATACTAAGTAAACGTAATCATCACTAATCATAATCATCACTACAAAACCAAACTTTTGATAGAGGATAGTGTTATATACAAATCGTCTCAGCTCGACGAAATAAGGTTTTGTGTGTTTTGTGTGTATGTATGTATGTATGTATGTATGTATGTATGTGTGTGAATGTGCACAAAATTTTGTAAACACACTATTTGGAACTTGGCTTTGGCAAAGTTACTCGCAACAGCTTCCACTTTACGGGGAATCGTGTCCCATTATTTGCAATTGAAAATTGACCAGATCGGACCAAAGCATAAAATACTTTTATAACTTTTGATTTAGCGCAAAATAGGTTAAAAACTCTCCCCATTTTTTTGTATTTTTAGTATTTATATTTATAATGTCTCACTTCTTTAGGCCCCGTTTTGATTCACATTTCGAGTATAATTCACATCTTGGCTCGATTTTCATACAAAAACAGCAATATTATCTGGAAAAATACGATTTAATTTAATCTTCATTTGAACCACTTTGCATTGTTTCACCCAACGCCGTGAAAAAAAAAATCATCTGCTGGAAGGAGACCGTTTAAAAACAGGTGATGGTGGAAATTGTTCGCATTGTTTTATTTATCAATGCAGTTCGCGTTACTCTCGCTCCTGCTTCAATTATAATTATATATTCAGAGTTGTGTGTGGAAACACGTTAAATTGTTTGGTAATCATAATACTTTTGATGTATACCCGTTATGATATCAGAGCCGAACAAAACAAACAAGTGCTCGATATGATAAGCTGTTTTGTTTTAAAACAATTACAGGATTACGTAAAATAATCAGTTTTCATACGATATGATCTGGTGAACTATTCACCATTGTAATTGATTGTTTGAATACAATAAACCAATGCATTACAGAGTGATGTGTAAGTTGTCCCAGGGGAATAGGTCTGGAATTATAAAAGTGTTGAAATTTTCCCTGGATGCATCAGATTTATTCGGGAGTGAATCGTGTACAGGAAATTTCAATAAAATAATGAAGGGATACAAACTGTGCTCAATCCATCGAAGTCGGATTTCAAATCAAAGCTAATTTTTAACCAAAATAAACTTACCCAGGGATCACATTATTTTTATTGACTTTCTCTTTCGATTACTATGACAATGTGGTTAAGGTTTTACAGAACATTCCGGTGCAGTTCAATAAGCAACGATTATCATATGCAATAGGAACAATAAATATATGTTAATCTAATGTATCTGTAGGTATTTTGAAATTGGAATACTAAAGTGCAAGCTTTGTGTGATAAAGTATACAAAGATTTCCTTACCTTAGCTTTGACTGACTATGCATATCTTGGTTTGTTACTTCATGATTGAGCAGAGTCATGTTTCAACTGATCGGCTGATTGGGATTAGTCAATACTTCTCACTGTGCAATTTTCAGTGACTGAATAAATACAAAGATCAATAACGGCTCCGAACCCGAACACGTCCTCGCAATCAGCGAGGAACGTTAGTATGAGATTTTTCCCAATAACCGACCAATAAAGGTCGTGTTTACCTCTACAACTCCACAAAAAGGAACTTTTGTTTGTCACGGTTTCATTTTAGTCTTTCGCTGTTTTGTTTCAAAACAATTACATGATTACGTAAAATAATCAGTTTTCATAACGTATGATTTGGGGGCCCTGGGAACCTTCCAACGCACGAGATGGTCGGCCACAAAGCAAGCCCATGCTGAAGATGGCTGGGTTCGATTCCCAGTCCGGTCTACGAAATTTTCGGGATGAAAATTTTCTCGAATTCCCCAAGCATAGAAATATCACCGTGTTAGCCTCATAATATACAAAACGAATGCAAAATGGTAAGTTAAAAGCTGTGGAAGTGCTGAATGAACACTAAGCAGCGAGACGAAAATGTGCCAGTGGGGAATGTACTGCAAAGAAGAAGAAGAAGCCATTGTAATTAATTGTTTGAATAGAATAAGGTACACTGGGGGAAGTGGAAAAGGAAAAGTCGATAATTCATTTTTAAATTATTGTAAAACCAGTTTGTATGATCTAAATTAAAATTAATCATTATGGGGCATCAAAAACACTCAATTTCGTACCAGCTGTGTGGTAATTCACACCATTTTGGTCGTTTGAAATTTATGAAAATTGATTTGAAAATTAGGAGTTGTTTTCCACTTACCCTATTGAAATGGGGTAAGTGGATAAGCCAAGTTATCTTGACTTTCACTTATGATAGGTAGTGACAATTAATTAAAATCAAAACTTAATTGCTCTGAGTATCATTTCTTGAATAATTTCGTTGGAGTAACAGAATAGGTCTCAAGCAATTCATGTAATTGCTAGTGGAGGACTGATTTTGCCATCAGGCGTTTTCTTATTTATAGCAGGTCTAATCACCACTGAAAGCATCATGATAACAAAGAAGAAACATATTAAAACTAACAGCTGTTTAAATAAACCCTAAAAGGAAGTAAACATTTGCGTCGGCCAAACGACCCTTCCGGCCAAATGCCCTATTCAGCCAAATTACCCTTTCGGCTAACTGACCTATTCGCTCAAATGTCCTATTCGGACAAATGAACCTTTCGGCCAAACGACCCTTTCAGCAAAATGACCCTTTCGGCTAAATTACCCTTTCGGCCAAATGACCCTTTCGGCTAAATGACCCTTTCGGCCTAATGACCCGTTCGGCCAAATGAACCTTTCGGCTAAATGATTATTTCGGCCAAATGACCCTTTCAGTCAAATGACCCTTTCGGCTAAATGACCCATTCGGCACAAACGACCCAAATTACCCTTTCGGCCAAACGACCCTTTCGGCCAAACGACCCTTTCGGCCAAACGACCCTTTCGGCCAAACGACCCTTCCGGCCAAATGACTTTCGGCCAGATGGGTTTCGGCCTAGTGACAATCGGCCAAATGGCTTTTGGCCGAATGGGTTTCGGCCAAATGACCCTTCCCCTTGAGGAAGAAGTAGAAAGAAGGAAGAAGAAATAAAGAAGAAGGGAGGAATAATAATAAAGAAAGAAGAAGGAAGAAAGAAAAGGTAAGAAGAAGGAGGAAGAAGGAAGAAGAAAAGAAAAAAGGAAGAGGGCTTCGTGGCCGTGCAGTTAGCGACGTCAATCGTCTAGACGCATGTGCTGTGGAGTGTGGGTTCGATTCCCGCCTCAGTATGGAGAAAACTTTTCGTAAAGCGAAAAGCTCTCCACTGGTCCACTGGGTGTAGTGTAAATGTCCTGTCCGTTGTCTCATGCTAGATGTTAAGTGTTCAGTCTGTGCGACCTCTGGTCGAAGACGGTGATTCCGTCTTTTTTTTAGAAGAAAAAGGAAGAAGTAAGAAAAAAGAAGAAGAAGGGAGAAGGAAAACGAAAGAAGGAAGAAGGAACAAGAAAAAAGAAAAGAAAAGAAAGGAGGAAGGATGAAGAAAGAAAAAGAAGAAAGAAGGAAGAAGGACGAAGGAAGGAGGAAGAAGAAAGTAGGATGAAAGAAAAAGGAAAAAAGGAAGAAGGAAGAAATATGAAGGAAGAAAGAAGAAGAAAGAATAAAGAAGGAAGAAGCAAGAATGAAGAAGGAAGAAGGAAGAAAAAAGAAAAAGAAGGATGAGGGAAGGAGTAAGAAGGAAGTAGGAATAAGGAAGAAGGAAGAGTAATAAAGAGAAAGAAGAAAGAAGGAAAGAGAAAGAACAAAGGAAGAAGCAAGAAGGAAAAGAATGAAGCAAAAAGGAAGAAGGAAGGAAGAAGGAAGAAGGAAGAAGGAAGAAGAAAGAAGAAAGAAGGAAGACGAAAGAAGGAAGAAGGGAGAAGGAAGAATGAAAAATGAAGAAGGAAGAAAAAAGAAGAAAGAAGGAAGAAGTAAGAATGAAGAGGAAAGAAAGACGAAGGAAGAAGGAAGAAAAAAAGGAAGAAAAAAAAAGGAAAAAGGAGGAAAGTAGAAGGAAGAAAGAAGAAGGATGAAGAAAGAAGATAGAAGGTTTAAATAACGAAGAAGAAATAACAAAGAAGAAAGAAGGAGAAAGAAAGAAAGAATAATTGAGAAGGAAGAAGAAAAAAAGGAAGAAGCAAGAAGAAAGAAATAAGGATAAAGAAAGAAAAGGGAGAAGAAAATAGTAAGAAGCAAAAAGGAAAAAAAGAAGGAAGAAAGAGAAAGGAGAAAGAAGAAGGGAGGAGGAAAAAAAGAAGGATAAAGGAGAAAAGAAGAAGGGAGGGAAAAAAGCAGAGAAAAGGAAGAAGTAAAAAGGAAGAGGAGTAAGGAAGAGGAAGAAGCAAGAACAAAGAAAGGTGAAGAATGAAGGTAGAAAGAAGAATGAAGAAGAAAGAAGTAAGAAGATTGAATAAAGAAGGAAGAAAGGAAAAGGAACACGTAGGTCGTACTGGTAGTTTGGCCGAAGAAGTCATACGACCTGAATATGTCATTTAGACGCACAGGTCATTTGGCCGAACAAGTCAGTTGACTGAACAGGTCATTTGGTCGAATAGATCATTTAGCCGAATAGAACGAGCAACATACATGAACAAATTTGATCATATATGAGTTACTGTAACCAAAATTAACGTTAATTGTACTGTTAGGGAAGTAATTTGGCCGAATAGGTCATACGTTTGAACAAGTCATTTGGCCGAATATGTCGTTTGTCCAAATAGGTCATTAGACGTCTTCTAACTTCTCAATCATCATTTCTCACTTCTCACTGCAAAAAGTGAGAAATGAGAAGTAATAAATGATAAATGAAAATGGAGGCGTCTCTCTTCTTACTTCGACATTCCCACTTTCACAATGAGAAGTCAGAAATAAGTAGTGAGAAGTGAGAAATGAGAATCTCACTTCTCACTTCATACTACTTACTGTTCACAGTGGGAAGTAAGACATTATGAGTGAGAAGTGACACATATCACTTCTCACCTCTGTGCTGCTTAGGAGATAGCCTGTGCCCAAGCAATACTACTCGCTTCTCAACGAGGAACAACAACTGTGGTGTGCCTAACTAAAGGTTTGAATTATGTACAACGCGTCACATGTGGAACTCCTTTGTAACACAAAAAGTGCAACAGGTGGAGTATATTTGCAACATCTTAATTGAAAATAAAAACACAAAACCAACTGGGAATCGAACCAAGGCCAGTTGTGAGGCACTGATGTGCGAAATCAGTGGAACGGGAAGGAAGCATTGAGTGTTTCTCAAACAGAAAAGTGCTATTACACAATGCATTTGATGTTTCTATCACAAACGCCCATACATGGACCCGAATTCCATTCGCCCGAATGGCAAACACTGGCGGAGCCAGCTATTGTTATTTGGTGGGGCTCCACTTGGTGCAAGAATAATAGCCGTTGAGAACAATGGTGTGAGTGCATCGTGTGGTGCCCCACCTCTGTCTCCGGCAGTGATTGCAAATGCCCGAATGTAACACATGTCCAAATTCCATTGGCCCGAAAAGATCATATGCTCGAATGGACCATTCGCTCGAATTGCTAATTCAGCCGAACAAATTTTTTTAGGAGAATAAGTTCTCACTGAAGTTTAATGATCCATATAGTTGCCAAGCATTATCAAAAAGCTATGATCGCTTTTGCATTTGCTTGGATTAAGGAACAAAAGTATATGGATCCCTCTCTTGAATCACGAAAAAACAAGAGGGATACAATATTTTTTTTTTTTGAACAATTATTAATAAGGAATAAATCATATTCTCTTAGTGCAATCTGGGAAAATGCATGCTTTAGAAGAAGATATCGAACCTGTGTAAAAAGGTCGAAGGGCAAATGGTCGATTTTACAAAAAGTAACTGGGACGCAAGGTCTAAAGTACGAAAAAATATTATATTTTCCATGATCACCTTAATGAAAATGTTGATTTGACTAAATAACTCTAAAGAACGGCCCATGTTTGAAAGAAGGGTAAATTTCAGAATGCAATGTAACATTGAAATGCCAATAATGATAAAAAAAAAACAAATTGCAAAAAAACAACCAGTGTTTAAAAGAAGGAAAAATTCTAGAATTAATTATTATCAGGTGAAACACAAACCTACAAATTGAAACGCAAAACTCGCAAGAACAGCCCATAATTAAAATAATAAAAACTAGAATAAAGCCTTAAATTTTAAAGCATTGGAACTTTAGTCTTAATTATCTTTTTTTGTAACTTCTACCTATTAACCTACAAGGTTTAGAATCCAAAGTAAAAGCTACTATTTTTCTTGATCTACAAAATGCCAATTGGCATGACAGCATTATTTTGACTTCTTTATGGCTCATGCTGTTCTGTAGGAATGTCTATTAAGCCTAACGACGTATATCACAAATTATCATCCTAAAACACGAGTTAATCCAGAAATGCGAAGGGTAAATTACTTCTCCTGCAATATAGTTCTCTGCTAAGCGAAAACTATCACGATAAAAATAGTTGGAAAACAGACATAACACCCTTTTCGCATTTTCTAGGTAAGCTAGTTGTACCAGTTGTGGCTATAGCACTAGTTGTCGCACTAGTGTTTTATATGCCAAATGGCCAATCAAATCACCGCAAACCAAGTTCATATCGATAAAGCATATTCATATAATACGATAACACCTTTGATCTCCTCCAAAACAAGCAAAGCATAATTGTAATAATTGATTTTGCTTAATTTTTGACGTCCTTTCCACCAGTTGTAGCACTGGTGGTCCCTATTTGGCCAATCCCATAAGAAAACAATGGGATTTGCCAAATAAAGAACCAAAATTAATAATAGTGCCACAACTGGTGCATGCGTTCCTATTATGGATTAATCAATTTTGAGGATAATAACAAATTTAATTGTGGTTTTCACAGATGTTCTAAGAAGCAGGAAGTAAAACCTTTCCCTTATGAGGTGAACCGGTCAAGGGCCGAAAACCTCATTAATAAAGACAATAAAAAAAAACCTTTCCCTTGATATATAAAGTTCACCCACATGCCTTTTACTTATTTTTTTAAAAATAGTTGTTCTTATGTATGGCGACAATTGGTACACCCACCCTATTTGCGTGTCCTTGAAGAAGGTACCAAATTCCCATGTGCTTTATTCCGGACAAATGCGAATTAAGGTGGAATAAAAAAATATTCACGCTTTGCATGATGCCAATCGAAGAACAAGTTACTCAACTTGACTAAACTATTGGTTCGGGCATTTGATACATTCGATTCAATGGTTCATTCGGGCATTCAATGATTCAAGATGGAACATTGTACTGAGAAAGTGGGAAAATTGTCAGAATACAACGTATCCATGTGTTCTGAAGAAAACCATCAAACTCGAACTGAAATCACGAGCGAAATCACATTTCCTTTGAGGCAATATAACTCACAAACGGATGGACCGAATTGCAAGTAAGGTCGAAAAGAAAACAACCCTGGATCGGACAGGTTCGGGCAAGGTTCGAATGTATAAAAATAAAGATAGCAGTGTTTAATTTTGCAATGTAATGCAATTTTTAGATGTGTAGGTTTCTGAACGCAAGATTTTTTTTTTGTTATATTCTGCGGGACATTGTAAAGTCAATAATTCCCAAGATAAAGCCTGTCCACGTTAAAATTCGGACACCCATCATCCAATGCTATTTTTTTTAATTTTCACAAACCACTGAGAAGATTAATTTACATGACAGCTGAATCTCTCCGCTTTATGTGATTCTTTGAGCATGTTTTCATTCTTGTCAAAGTGGTGAAATGGCTACAAACACATTGCACATTGTCACAGTGTCCGAAATTTAACGTGGACAGGCTTTAGTTCTGCAGTGTTGAAATATTCGTCTATCATAAACTTCACCTTCATGTGCCCCCACCGTTGCCAGCGACTTCACTTTTTCATCGCCATACTGCCTCATAATTGATGTAACAACAATCGCACTTTTCTATACATTTGGGATATTATTGTGTCTTGCAAACAAATTACAACTTTCATGATCATTTTCCAAGGCTCCCATAGATGTTAAAAAATTATCAGCAGTACAAATAGCACGTGCTAAATATCAAAGCACACGTGTCGACTTAACTTTCAAAAATATTAAAGTAGTTTTTTCTGGTGGTATGTTTTTCTTAGGCGGCTATCTGGCGCTCATTTTCTGTTGCGATTAAAAATAAGCGGAGAAGTAGGTTTTTTTTTATGAGCGGTACAGTAATTTAGGCACAAACATAAATTGTTGGTGCAATGTAATCCAAGGTGTTATCTCTTTAAATGAAAGCTAAATAAATGGGTGAAGGACGAACATCAAAAATTTTCAACATGCGAGACCACTGAAGGATAAAAAGAAACATGTTACCGTTAATAAAACATTTATCAACCAGCGACCAACGACACGGAAAAGTCTTTCCCATGATGGTACTCCATTATCATGCAAAAGACCATTCCGGGAATCGATTTTTGGCAGATTTAAAACCCGATTTTTTTTCTCCTTGTCATCACCAGGCGAGATGATAATCTCCAATGAGCGCTACTCGATGACCGAAAATGAAAGCTCGATGTACGCGGTACAGATGACGCTTGTGATCCAGAAGCTGCACAAAGCGGATATGGGCGGTTACAAGTGCATATCGAAGAACAGCATCGGGGATGCCGAAGGAACGATACGGTTGTACGGTGAGTACTGAAAAGTTAGACGGTAAAACAAATTTCACTAATCTTAATGTTAGTTTCAAATACGAGCATCGTTTCGTTTTCGTTATCTTCAATAACTCTGAAGTAGTATGATTTTGTTAGGCTCAATAACCTTTACTTTTAAACTATTTTTAGTGATAAAAAAAAACTGGGCAAATTTCTTAACGAGTTGAACTTGTTCTGTTCATGATTGTCGTAACAATCATCACCATAAATGTTGAGAAAACCATTCTTATTATTTTAACTGTCTGACCATATTAATCAACAATCTGCTTCACTTATTCTGACAAAATGTTCAAGATAAGTAAATGTTCTAAGACCGTGGGAAATTTCTTACCATTTTGTTGATTGATGTGACCAAAGTATGCATACGACAATTAATGAAATCAAACAAACGTTTTGTGGAATGTTTGTTCATATAACTTGTAAAACCACAATACTACTTGTGGTTACATTGCGGTGAAGTGAAATTAGTTGTGGAATGGAAATCTTTAAAGAAGTATAATTTTACGAGAATTGATTATTGGATAACTTATGCTAGTTCCATTACGGAAGTTCCAGCTCTGCACTCTTAGAACCAATAACAAAGGCAAAAGTAAGCGACCTTTAAAAGATTCTTCCCCTCGAATATGTTTCCCTCTCCTTGATTATGTGATCTTGTCTGACTTACGCCAGGAGTACTGAGATGGGAACCAAAGACATATCCTGTATGTGTGGCCATAAATGGTCGGAACGAAATTATGACAGCGCATCACCGTGGATGCGTGTGCACCCCGCGGAGATCTGACCAGAAGAGGCATGGCATGGCTTGCTGCTCGCCGATTGACAGGCCATATTCCCCATCTCCTAAAAATGCAAAAAAAATCTTCTAACATATGATGCAATGCATGTTATTCTCCTGGGTTATTGAAATGAGACAAAGGTGAAAATCTGTTGTATTTGAGCAATCAGTTAACTCTACTGAAAACTGCACACCAAAATAGACTTGTCTCAACATCATGGTTAAGCGACTGTGGGTCGCGAAAGATAAAACGTGATTCATACTTGCTTTCGTTTCTATACCGTACCACAAATCTAAACAAGTCCTTAGGAACTAAGTTATGAATGGATGATTAGAGAACAACAAAATTAACGAAGCCAATGGCCTTCTTTTGTTGTTCGAGATTTTAGCAAATACAATGAAGTTCTAATTTCTTCTAAAACTTTCCAAATCTTACCCAAATGCAATCCAAAACTAAGCGGTGTTGAACTTCATTATCAATAAGAATTAAAATATCATCTAATAAAGATAAAAGAATCAATGCTAATTGAAATTCAACCCAAATCAAATCCAATTCAAAATCAATCCAAATGCAATTCAAATTCAATCCAAATCCAATCTAAATCCAACCCAAATTCATTCCAAATCCAATCCAAATCAAATCAAAATCCAATCCAAATCCAATCCAAATCCAATCCAAATCCAATCCAAATCCAATCCAATTTCAATCCAAATCCAATCCAAACCCAATCCAAATCCAATCCAAATCCAATCTAAATCCATTCCAAATCAAATCTAAATCCAATCCAAATCCAATCCAAATCCAATCCAAATCCAACCTAAATCCAATCCAAATCCAATCCAAATCGAATCAAAATCCAATTCAAATCCATTCCAAATCCAAATCTAGATCTAAATCCAATCCAAATCCAAATCTAATCCAAATCTAAATCTAAATCTAAATTCAATCCAATTCAATCCAAATCCAATCCAGTCAAATCCAAATCCAATCCAAATCCCATCCAAATCAAATTCAATTATTATTATTTATTCAGACTAAGGCCGAAGTGGCCTGTGCGGTATATAAAAGTCTTCTCCATTCGGCTCGGTCCATGGCTACACGTCGCCAACCACGCAGTCTACGGAGGGTCCGCAAGTCATCTTCCACCTGATCGATCCACCTTGCCCGCTGCGCACCTCGCCTTCTTGTGCCCGTCGGATCGTTGTCGAGAACCATTTTCACCGGGTTACTGTCCGACATTCTGGCTACGTGCCCGGCCCACCGCATTCGTCCGATTTTCGCGGTGTGAACGATTGATGGTTCTCCCAACAGCTGATGCAACTCGTGGTTCATTCGCCTCCTCCACCTACCGTCCGCCAACTGCACCCCACCATAGATGGTACGCAGCACTTTCCTTTCGAAAACTCCAAGTGCGCGTTGGTCCTCACGAGCACCGTCCAGGTCTCCTGTACGTAGAGGACTACCGGTCTAATGAGCGTTTTGTAGATTGTCAGTTTGGTACGGCGGCGAACTCTATTTGATCGGAGCGTCTTGCGGATTCTTAAGTACGTACGATTTCCAGCCACTATGCGTCTCCGAATTTCTCTGCTGGTATCATTTTCGGCAGTCACGACGAGCTCGGTGGTCTAGTGGCTACCGCTTCTGCCTTATAAGCAGGAGGTCGTGGGTTCAATTCCAGGCTCGTACCTTTCCTACTTTGTATTTCTATCTTAGTTCTTTCTGTGTTTCACGTTCTACCAAAACGATTCCTACTGTTATAACCTTTCACACAAACCCAAAACCTCCCGTGGCATCTATGAGAGGTCGTAGAGTTCTCTGCATCTTTCTTAAGTAGGTGTCCAACAAACATCCTTCCCCTTCCTCAGCATTTGCAAGGACGTGGCCAGGACAGATCTCGACTATTGGAGAGTGCATTGCTTCCATCTAAGAGATAGTGGTTAGTCCCAAATCAATATCTGTGGGAACGGATGAGTGATGCTACTCTCATACAATAGTCTTGTACCACCTACGATTTTTTGCGAATTGCTCAATGCTAATGCTAATATCATTTTCGGCAGTCACCAGTGAGCCCAAGTACACAAATTCTATTACCACCTCGATTTCGTCACAACCGATGCGAACTCGCGGTGGGTGGCTCACATTGTCTTCTCTTGAACCTCTTCCTATCATGTACTTCGTCTTCGACGTGTTGATGACTAGTCCGGTCCGCTTGGCTTCCCTCTTCAGTCTGATGTAGGCTTCCTCCATCTTCTCAAAGTTACGTGCCATAATATCTATGTCGTCGGCGAAGCCAAATAACTGGACGGACTTATTGAAAATTGTACCACTCGTGTTAATCCCTGCTCTTCGTATTACCCCTTCCAAAGCGATGTTGAATAGCAGACACGAAAGACCATCACCTTGCCGTAACCCTCTGCGGGTTTCGAAGGGACTCGAGAATGCCCCTGAAACTCGAATTACGCACATCACCCGATCCATCGTCGCTTTGATCAACCGTGTCAGTTTATCCGGAAATCCGTGTTCGTGCATTAGCTGCCATAGCTGGTCCCGATCGATTGTATCATATGCGGCTTTAAAGTCGATGAATAGATGATGTGTGGGCACGTTGTATTCGCGGCATTTCTGCAGTACTTGGCGAATGGCGAACACCTGGTCCATGGTGGAGCGTTCGCCCATAAAACCCGCCTGGTACTGCCCCACGAGCTCCCTTGCAATTGGTGCTAGTCGACGGCACAAAATTTGGGAGAGTACCTTGTAGGCGGCGTTCAGCAATGTGATTGCGCGGTAGCTGCTACAATCCAGCTTATCGCCCTTTTTGTAGATGGGACATACGACACCTTCCATCCACTCCTGCGGCAAAACTTCCTCCTCCCAAATCTTGTTAATGACCCAGTGCAGCGCTCTAGACAGTGCCTCATCACCGTGTTTAAATAGTTCTCCTGGAAGTTGGTCAATTCCAGGGGCTTTGTTGTTCTTCAGCCGGCCAATCTCCTCCTGGATTTCCTGAAGATCTGGAGCCGGTAGAATTATATCCTGCGCGCGTTCCCCCAGGTTCATCACCATACCGCCATCTTCGTCTGCCACATCGCCATTCAGGTGCTCTTCGTAGTGCTGCCGCCACCTTTGGATCACCTCACGCTCGTTCGTAAGAAGGTTCCCGTTTATGTCCTTACACATATCGGTTGTGGCACGAGGCCCTTACGTTACGTGAACGGTTCAACTTCTCATAGAACTTTCGTGTGTTATTAGCGCGGTACAGTTGCTCCGTCTCTTCACGGTCTCGATCTTCCTGCTGACGCTTTTTCCTCCGGAAAATCGAGTTTTGTCTGTTCCGCGCCTGTTTATATCGTGCCTCGCTCGCCCTCGTGCGGTGTTGCAGCAATCTCGCCCATGCTGCATTCTTCTCTTCTACTAACTGCTCACATTCGCCGTCATACCAGTCGTTTCTCTGATCCGGGGGCACCGTGCCAAGTGCAGCGGTTGCGGTGCTACCAATGGCGGATATCAATATCGGAATATCTCTCCAGCCATCTTCAAGAGACGCTGCGCCTAGCTGCTCTTCCGTTGGGAGTGCCACTTCCAGCTGCTGCGCGTATTCTTGGGCTAGTCTACCGTCTTGTAGCCGCCCTATATTAAGCCGTGGCGTCCGACTTCGACGCGTGTTGTACACCGTCGAGAGTTTTGCGCGCAGGCATACTGCAACGAGGTAGTTGTCGGATTCAATATTCGCACTGCGGTAAGTGCGGACGTTCGTGATGTCGGAGAAAAATTTACCGTCGATTAGAACGTGGTCGATTTGGTTTTCCGTTTCTTGGTTAGGTGATCTCCATGTGGCCTTGCGGATATTTTTGCGGGGAAAGAAGGTGCTTCAGACTACCATTCCGCGGGAGGCTGAGAAGTTTATGCATCGTTGGCCGTTGTCATTCGATACGGTGTGCAGACTATCCGGTCCGATGACCGGTCTATACATTTGCTCCCTTCCTACCTAAGCGTTCATGTCACCGATGACGATTTTGACGTCCCGCAGTGGGCATCCATCGTATGTCTGCTCCAGCTGTGCGTAGGTCCAATTCAAATCCGTTTCAAATCCAATCCAAATCCGTGCATTTAATCCAACTTCTAGTTTCGCTTATAGTACACCCTCAATCAATCACTTCAGCATATTTTGACATTTATTTTAAATTCCGCAAAATCGTATACATTATACCCAAATGAGATCTCTAATAGGTACTGCTAGCCAAAAACTCCAAACTAATGTTGCGCATAATAAATTCGAATAGCTTTGCGAAATCCGGCAACGTTATTAACTTTGCAAATTCCAAGATATTTGTTCTTACAGGTAATCCCGCTATGGCTACTCAGTCAGTACATTCTAAGGGGAATTTCCAGATAATATATTTGGATTTCCGAACAGTTTCGAGCACTGCAGCATAGAATATTTATATATTTCCCTCAGATTTCGTTAAATCATAGCTCAACTGGTAGTCTCATATACACTACCACCTCCAAGTGGCCACATGAAATCTAAATTTGTCTTCAAACCACACACCATGTTTCCAGCGATCACACGCGCCACCACAAACCATTATCCGACGGCCTTCTAGACGCGTCTTGTGTTTAAGCAAACCACAAACCCTTTTCTTCCAAACGGTCTTCGAGACGCGTCTTGTGATTTCGCAAACACCAAACCATTTTCCGACGGTATTCGAGACGCGTCTCGTGATTTCGCAAACACCAAACTATTTTCCGACGGTCTTCGAGACGCGTCTTGTGATTTATCAAACCACGAACCATTTTCCGACGGTGTTCGAGACGCATCCTGTGATTTTGCTTACCACAAACCTTTCCGACGATCTTCCAGACGCGCCTTGTAATCTCTAAACCTAAACTAAAACTAAAATATATCCCTCTTCACAATTTAACCACATGAATTCAACTCACCTCATGATATCAGCGACAGAATTCGAAATTATGACAGCGACTCTCCATGGATGCGTGAGCAGGCCGCGGAGATCTGGCCAGAAGAGGCAGAGTCATGGCTTGCTGCTCGCCGATTGACACGCTGAGGTGTGTATCTATAAACACACGCTGAAGGCATTTTACTCAAACCCCACACTGTCGTGGTGGTATCACATGTTGATTATTTTTATTTAGCAGCGTCATCCAACGGGCATCGTGTCTTGAAATTTCAAATGGTCGTGCAGTCAGACAGGCTTCTTTCCTCACTTTCTCAGTGATAATGATGTTCGATCACTTTTTTCTGCAATACTGTTCTGATACGTTTTTTGGTGACGAGGACTCGTAACTACGATTAAATTTAGCTAGATAGGAATATTGGTAGAAAATGTAATCAAGTTTTTCGACATTAATAAGGAATTGGGTACGATACTATTTCGTGATATCTCATTTAAAAGAATCGTAATCAAAAATATCACAAATCATAACGATAGTATGCAAACAATCTTACATAGGATCCATTCTCGATAATTTTTACTAATAGATTTTTTTTAATAAAAACGTTTATTTAGTACATCTTATTCCAGTGGCAGTTATAAAATAAAACAAACTCAAGAGCTTCTACTGTAAAACAACAATTGAAATCTAATATAACGTTTACATAAACCATAAGCATTTTTAAAGCCTTGTTTCTCGAATTTTCCTGAATGCTTTTCAATTCTTGGATGGCGAACATTTTATAATTTATTCTTCTGTTCAATATTGTTTCCCATTTTGGACGAAGATAATGCCATAGATGATTCACTCGTACGCAGGCTGTAAATTTATGCTAAAGATCCTCCTCTGCATTTGGACACAGACTACACATTGGTTTATTTACTCTATTTTGTCTATGGTAAAGATCAGCGTGTGGAATTTTTCCATTGACAAGAAGATAGTAGGTGGATTTCTCCGCTAAAGTTAGAATAGATAGGAAATAGGCGTGATGAAGTTTAAATTTGCCAGAAAACAAAAAAACTGATGGCTAAATTGAATCCCAGAATGAAGTGAATTCTCCCGGAATCGCTCCAAAAAATCCCCCCTGAAAATTCCCTAAAAAGTATTCCGGAAATTCCTTCGAGAATTCCTCCGGAAGTTCCCTCAGAAATTTCCACAAAATTCCTTTCGAAATACCTCCAAGAATTATTTTCAGAAATTCCTCTTGAAATTATTTTCAAAAATTTCTCTTGAAATTATCGCAGACCAACAGACATAATACATGGAACTCTTTTGCATAGTCACGCAAATACTGATGACATCTGTTGTATCCGCTAATTTGGGCAAATCGCAAACTAGATGGCGGTAGTGAGCAAACGTCAAACTCCATCAAAACCGATTCACGCACTACTCACGCTTGGCCAACTAGTTATTATTTGAATTGGCCAGTAACAAAGTGTACGATGAAAAATTCTTGAGTATTATGTCTGTTTGTCTGTGAAATGTCCCCCAAAAATTCCAAACGGATTTTTTTGGAAATTATGCATTCCGCCTCACCCTTCAAATTCCTTCGAAAATACCTTTACAAATTTCCACAGGAGTTCCTCCACGAACTGTCCCAGAAATTACTTTGGATTTTTTACTGGAATTCTTCCATATATTCCCCTTAAAATTTCTCCAGAAAAGGAATACTTATCCTGGAATAAAGGAAATACTTGTCCTGGAATAGAGGGATTCCTGAAGAAACCCGCTGGAATTGTAACAAGAAATTTTACCAGGAATTTGTTAAGTAATTTCCCATGGAACTTGTCCATGGTTTCTCCAGATAATCCTTTAATATTTCTGAATAAAAGCATGACACATGATTTTCCGGTAAATTCTCGATGTAAATACCGAAGGAATTTCCAGTGGAATTCTCGCCGGAATCGCCTATGCTGTTCTATACCAGCGGTTCTCAACCTTTTTTTTTTTTGAGAGGTACCTCTTCAAACTTATGCTTTCATTGAGGTACCGCCTATTTTATTTTCGCTAGAAATGAAAATAAGCGTATTTAATAAGTTATATTAAAACAAACCACAAAACTAAAAAAATTGTCTGAAGTTTTCATTATTCCGTGAAACTTTCTGATTCAAATTGATTTTATACGTCAAAAGCTTTGTATCGGTTTATTCCGGTGGAGTCATCATAAAATATTGAAAAAGTAAAACGAGAACAAATTCCGCTTAAAAACTTGGCTTGCTTGCGCCAATTCCTTGAAAGGAATTGCCAAGATTCATTTTAGTTGCCCGCTAGCTAGTCGGCCACATCGTGGTCCGAAAACCGTTCATGCGTAATCTGTTCTCTACACTTTTAATTTAACAATCGATCCACAATCACTTTATTCATTCCTCAAAACTATTCCGATTCAAACATCTCACAACATTTATAATCAAAATTGAGTTGACTCAGCAACTCCAAAGAATCGACCGCATTGCGCTGCGAATCAATGATAATCACTAATTTTCGATAGCATTTACACAATTCTACTTTAACTTACGTCGGTTCCAGTTGTGCGTATGATACCACTCGCCCCTCACAGCCACACCGCATGTTGCAAAATTATTTAATTACTCTTAAAGTTTCGGTTGTAGTGACAACTACAAGTCCCGACTCATGTTGATCGTTGGTGGTGGCAGGGCCGGATTTATGGGGGGGCCGGGGGGGCCGTGGCCCCGGGCCCCCACAAATCTTATGTACCAAAACCAACCTTTTTTGTACATTTTGGGGCCCCCACATACCGTCGGCCCCGGGGCCCCCTTCCGGCTAAATCCGGTCCTGGGTGGTGGACAGGTACACCGCACGACGGCTACAGCACAGCCAGCTGCGACTGTAAATCAGCCTCCCATGGTCGATCGTCCCGACGGCAAACGATGCGATGATCGCCCGATGCGAATCCATCCTACCCAGGCTTGGGTTTACGGCTGCAGCTGCTGCTGGTCGATATTGGCCTATCGACGGGAACTTTCTGACCTCGTTGTGACGAACGGCGGCTCTTTTATAGTGCATAGGTAGAGAAAATGCGCTCTACATTGCTCGATGTCAACGTTTGAATCGTATGTTTTTTTTTATTTACTTGAATGAGGCTGGGCCAAATTGCACTGTTACAGCTTCCCACAAGACCTTTGGAAGCTTCCGAACTTCTAGTAAATAAGCTTTCAGGGCTCCTGAAACTAGGATTAGGAATTACGCCTTGATAGGAAGCTTCCGAGTCTTGAAAGTCTGAAAGGAGGCTTCCGAGCCTCTTGAAAGGAGGCTTCCGAGCATATTGAAAGGAGGCTTCCGAGCCTCTTGAAAGGAGCTTCCGAGCCTCTTGAAAGGAGGCTTCCGAGCCTCTTGAAGGAGGCTTCCGAGCCTCTTGAAAGGAGGCTTCCGAGCCTCTTGAAAGGAGGCTTCCGAGCCTCTTGAAAGGAGGCTTCCGAGCCTCTTGAAAGGAGGCTTCCGAGCCTCTTGAAAGGAGGCTTCCGAGCCTCTTGAAAGGAGGCTTCCAGGCCTCTTGAAAGGAGGCTTCCAGGCCTCTTGAAAGGAGGCTTCCAGGCCTCTTGAAAGGAGGCTTCCAGGCCTCTTGAAAGGAGGCTTCGAGCCTCTTGAAAGGAGGCTTGAGCCTTTGAAAGGAGGCTTCCAGGCCTCTTGAAAGGAGGCTCTGAGCCTCTTGAAAGGAGGCTTCCAGGCCTCTTGAAAGGAGGCTTCCAGGCCTCTTGAAGGCTTCTGAGCCTCTTGAAAGGAGGCTTCCGGGCCTCTTGAAAGGAGGCTTCCGGGCCTCTTGAAAGGAGCTTCTGAGCCTCTTGAAAGGAGGCTTCCAGCCTCTTGAAAGGAGGCTTCCAGGCCTCTTGAAAGGAGGCTTCTGAGCCTCTTGAAAGGAGGCTTCTGAGCCTCTTGAAAGGGGGCTTCCGAGCCTCTTGAAAGGAGGCTTGCGCGACTCTTGAAAGGAGGCTTCCGAGCCTCTTGAAAGGAGGCTTCCGGGCCTCTTGAAAGGAGGCTTCCAAGCCTCTTGAAAGGAGGCTTCCGAGCCTCTTGAAAGGAGGCTTCCAGGCCTCTTGAAAGGAGGCTTCTGAGCCTCTTGAAAGGAGGCTTCCGAGCCTTTTGAAAGGAGGCTACCGCGCCTCTTGAAAGGAGGCTTCCGAGGCTCTTGAAAGGAGGCTTCCGAGCCTCTTGAAAGGAGGCTTCTAAACCTCTTGAAAGGAGGCTTCCGGGCCTCTTGAAAGGAGGCTTCCGGGCCTCTTGAAAGGAGGCTTCCGGGCCTCTTGAAAGGAGGCTTCCTGGCCTCTTGAAAGGAGGCTTCCGGGCCTCTTGAAAGGAGGCTTCCGGGCCTCTTGAAAGGAGGCTTCCGGGCCTCTTGAAAGGAGGCTTCCGGGCCTCTTGAAAGGAGGCTTCCGGGCCTCTTGAAAGGAGGCTTCCGGGCCTCTTGAAAGGAGGCTTCCAGGGCATCTTGAAAGGCGGCTTGCGGGCCTCTTTAAAGGAGGCTTCCTGGCCTCTGGAAAGGAGGCTTCCGTGTCTCTTGAAAGGAGGCTTCCGGGCCTCTTGAAAGGAGGCTTCCGGGCCTCTTGAAAGGAGGCTTCCGGGCCTCTTGAAAGGAGGCTTCCGGCCTCTTGAAAGGAGGCTTCCGGGCCTCTTGAAAGGAGGCTTCCGGGCCTCTTGAAAGGAGGCTTCCGGGCCTCTTGAAAGGAGGCTTCCGGGCCTCTTGAAAGGAGGCTTCCGGGCCTCTTGAAAGGAGGCTTCCGGGCCTCTTGAAAGGAGGCTTCCGGGCCTCTTGAAAGGAGGCTTCCGGGCCTCTTGAAAGGAGGCTTCCGGGCCTCTTGAAAGGAGGCTTCCGGGCCTCTTGAAAGGAGGCTTCCGGGCCTCTTGAAAGGAGGCTTCCGGGCCTCTTGAAAGGAGGCTTCTGGGCCTCTTGAAAGGAGGCTTCCGGGCCTCTTGAAAGGAGGCTTCCGGGCCTCTTGAAAGTAGGCTTCCGGGCCTCTTGAAAGGAGGCTTCCGGGCCTCTTGAAAGGAGGCTTCCGGGCCTCTTGAAAGGAGGCTTCCCAGCCTCTTGAAAGGAGGCTTCCCAGCCTCTTGAAAGGAGGCTTCCCAGCCTCTTGAAAGGAGGCTTCTGAGCCTCTTGGAAGGAGGCTTCCGAGCCTCTTGGAAGGAGGCTTCCGAGCCTCTTGAAAGGAGGCTTCCGAGCCTCTTGAAAGGAGGCTTCCGAGCCTCTTGAAAGGAGGCTTCCGAGCCTCTTGAAAGGAGGCTTCCGAGCCTCTTGAAAGGAGGCTTCCGAGCCTCTTGAAAGGAGGCTTCCGAGCCTCTTGAAAGGAGGCTTCCAAGCCTCTTGAAAGGAGGCTTCCGAGCCTCTTGAAAGGAGGCTTCCGAGCCTCTTGAAAGGAGGCTTCTGAGCCTCTTGAAAGGAGGCTTCCGAGCCTCTTGAAAGGAGGCTTCCGAGCCTCTTGAAAGGAGGCTTCCGAGCCTCTTGAAAGGAGGCTTCTGAGCCTCTTGAAAGGAGGCTTCCGAGCCTCTTGAAAGGAGGCTTCCGAGCCTCTTGAAAGGAGGCTTCCGAGCCTCTTGAAAGGAGGCTTCCGAGCCTCTTGAAAGGAGGCTTCCGACGTCATATAAAATGACAAGCAGTGGAAAAAATGCATCTTGAATGTACCCTCGGAAAACCCGGAAAATCTCCAGTGGCCGAGGAACAATCTTAGGTTTTGCATAGGTATACTAGAAGAGTTTCCTCGTCCGGTGGTCTCAATTTTATCAAAACCGGATCATTCTACGCAAAGTTATGCTGACTTGAACTTCGGCAAAATTTTGCCTATCTCAACCTTTTTGTCTAACCCCTGTATATCATATGAAAGCATATACCCTAGATAAGAGAATCAGAAAATATTGAAGCGCCTTGTTTATTCAGTCAAACGATATGGGCTGGCGAAGTGAAAAAAGCTGGTGAAACTAAAAAATCATTCCTTACTTTGATTTGTATGTTATGAAGTCAACTTTTCTCCAAATATAAAGTTTTATATACCATTTCAAAGCTTAAAACTTCAGCTTTTTGATAGTTTGGTTTGTTTTGCACGCAAAGATTAATATCAAAAAGTTGTAGAAGAAAAACTTTAATTATCATAATTCTTCGCTATAAAATGGTCCCGCAAACCTAATGTCCCCAAATGTCCCCTCATCTGTAAATGGCGGATTGAAATATAACCCTAGTACCACCTTTTAGTGAGTGATTTGCTTGCGCATATTTGCGCGTTTACGAGAACGCTGCAATCAAAGTTTTCTTGAAATTGAAATGAAATTGAGGTTTTTATTCTCTATACCTCGTAATGATTAAAAATTGAACAACATTATCACTAGAAATATGATTGTTTGCAATTGTATGCATGCTTTATTGAGAAAATGGGTGACATTTTTTGAAGGGTTAACGATGGCCCTTAAAGGGTTGAAAAAGGTTCTTAAATATTCCTTCACATAATATATGTTGCATAGAAACAGTTTTCATTGAAAAAATATTTTTGGCCGCCCATTTGTATAAGAATTCCCCATAGTGCGAAGGTACCCCCAGGGGTACATGTACCCCAGGTTGAGAACCGCTGTTATATACCATAGAGGATGCAACCAGAGCGATGTCTACGACGGTTTACGATCCCAAATACTGAGCTTCACAATGTTATCGATAGTCAATATAAACTGAAATTTCAACACGTAAATGAAGGTGAGTTATTTGCGCTTTACGAAAGAGCCTGGACAAGATCTGTCAGCAAGCACTAGATTTGAACCTGACTTTGTTTTTTGCTCGTAGTGACGAAGCCTCAACAATGATATAAAGAAAGTCGATAAAAATCTATTTTAGACCCAGGTCAAGGCTAAAGCGAGAAGTCACCCACTATGGAACTCTCTTATTCAACCCTTTATGTACCTTTTAAGCAGTTCGAGACCCATAAGTTTGTGGTGATTAACAAATCCGAATTTCAACAAAAAGTGGAAAAAGTTGAATAAAGATGGAACCTTTATTTTCCAATACTCTATTTAACAGTCGTTTCTCAGACGTTCAATCAGTAAACCCCAACTAAGAAGTGAAAAAATATGTAAAACCACAACATTCCACTGCTGGTATCCTTCTTTTTCTGCATCCACATGCAACAATACACCAATAGTTGACACGCCACCGGAAGACTAGAATGTCTAGTGCCACACAGTCAGTATGGTTTGCCAGATAGGTAGATCCCGTGATATTGTGTACCCATGTGCAACATACTCGTCTAGAGTGAACCATGCGGCGCTCAGACGACCGACGACGAGTCTTGCTACCGACATGGGAACAATAAAAAAGAAATTTGTTCATGAATAATTCCGCCACACAAACGATGTGCGAAAGAATGCAACGGATCCAACCGACCACGAACCTTGTGCAGGGGGAGGAAATCTCTTACATTAAAAGCAATATGTAACGATGAGTTTGGGTGTCTGGCATTCAAGTGGGTTGGAGAAAAAAATGATGAAGCAGCAGACTAACCTCAACACGAGCAAATGCTGTTTATCTTGTTTCATTTTTTCGGGCGAGTTTTCTCGAAAATAATACAAATCGTTGGACATGGGTAAAGATTTTCTGATACGGCGCAGTAGAAGGCTATGATACAGGCACAGATCGAAAACTTATTCACCTAGTAAATTTCCGAGCAAAATTATAATATTGCTAAAAATAACATATGAGTCACGTTGCTTTATCCTAGCTACTCTTTCAAGTAAACGCTACCGTCTGACGATCATTTAGCACCATAAGATCCGCGAAAGATATTGGTTGCTCTATGTTACCAACATAATTTTTGCTGCCTAAATGAAAAAAAGTATTATTGATTATTCTTCGGGAATGCACTTCTAACGCCAATAAATTTTCATCATCGATCATGCTCTATAAAATATTGAAAACCACTCTTAACTAACCCATTGTTCAATCAGGAAGTTGTAAACCGAGGCATTCACACCAATTACATAAAAATGTTGAGTTGCATCCCAGGATATTATCATAGTTGATTGCGACCTCAACGCATTACGAATTCAGTGGGTAATTCTCTCTCCTTGTTTTCGCAGTTGCTCATCCTCATACGGCAACAGAGAGTACATAAAAATATTAAAAATCATCGTGTTCACATTTTATTTTCACCATTATGGGATTTCCATTGTGTGTGCACAGCATGGAAACCGTAGCTAGGATAACGCACACATTTCGGGAAACATGTGTACTTCATTTTCATTGCAAACCATGAGGTTTTACCTTTCTTGCAATTGAGAACGGAAAATGTGTCTTTTATTATAGAGATGAGTCAGTCTAGGGCTGCACATCTTTTCCATAAAGACAATTATAAAAATAGAGGATTTTACTCTGTTCATGTTTTCGCTTATTTCACCCGTATATCACATCACATCTGTTCATCAAATCGATTCCATCATTATTAATGTTAAAAACACAATACACTCAACCCTCTTTTTACGTCACTTATTGAGGGGACGTAAATCAAATGTGACGTAAAAAGAATTTTTGCTTAAATTTCTAGTATTTCACTTATTTTATTGATCGTAAGGATACTTTCAAATACATTCACTTGCGTCTTGCATGAGGTATTGTAAGATCTCTCCAAATCCAGGCTTATGAGATGTTATAAGATCTCCAAATTGTCCTGGAGTTGGAATCAAATGGTCTACCGAATCAACCATGATGTCCCAAGCCGTGGTATCAACTAAATTATGTCCTCCGAGGATTTGTCTTTCACTTGCGTCTCAAAACAAGTCATATGAGGTGTTGTAATATCTCCAAATTGTCCTTGAAGTTTGAATCAAATGGTCTACCGAATCAACCAAGGCTTCCATGATATCCCCAGTCTCGGTGTTAATCCAATTTTGTCCTCCGATTATTTGTCTTTCACTTCCGTCTTCAATTCTTGCATGTATGAAGTTGTAAGATCTTCAAATTGTCCTGGAGTTTGAATCAAATGGTCTACCGAACCTACTGAGGCTTGCATGATGTCCTCAGCCGCGGTATCATCCCAATCATGCCTTCCGAGTATTTGTTTTTCCCTTGCGTCTCAAGTACAGCTATATTAGATGTTTTACGATCTCCAAATTGTCCTGGAGTTTGAATCAAATGGTCTATCGAATCAACCAAAGCCTTCATGATGTCCTAAGCCGTGCTTTCAACTCAATTATGTTCTTTGAGTATTTGTCTTTCACTTGCGTCTTAAAACAAGACATATGCAGTATTGTAAGATCTCCAAATTGTCTTGGAGTTTGAATCAAATAGTCTAATGAATCAACCAAGGCTTCAATGGTGCTCCCAGCCACGGTATCAACCCAATTATGTCCTCCGATTATTTGTCTTCCACTTACGTCTAAAATCCAGGTATATGAGATATTTTAAGATCTCCAAATTGTTTTGGAGTATGAATCAAACGTTCTACGGAATCTACTAAGGCTTGCACTATGTCCTCAGCTGCGGTATCATCCCAATCATGCCCTCCGAGTATTTGTCTTTCACTTGCGTCTCAATTCCATGTATATGAAATGTTTTAAGATCTGCAAATTGTCCTGGAGTTTGGAGCAAATGGTCTACAGAATCAACCAAGGCTTCCACGATGTCTCCAGCCTCGGTGTCAACCCAATTTTGTCTTCTGAGTATCGGTCTTTTACTATCGTCTCAAATATAGGCATATTAGATATTGTAAGATCTCCAAATTGTCCTGGAGTTTGAATCAAATGGTGAAATGAATCAACCAAGGCTTCTATGGTGTCCCCAGCCGTGATATCACCCCAACCATGCACTCCGAGTATTTGTCTTTCACTTGCGTCTCAAGTCCATGTATATGAGATGTTTCCAGATCTCCAAATTTTCCTGGAGTATGAATCAAATGGTCTACAGGATCAACCAAGGCTTCCATGATGCCCAGAGCCGCGGTATCAATCCAATTATGTCCTTCGATTATTTGTCTTTCACTTACGTCTCAAATCCAGGCATATGAGATGTTTTAAAATCTCCAAATTGTTCTGGAGTTAATATCAAATGGTCTCCAAAATCTACAGAGACTTGCACGACGTCCTCAGCTGCGGTATCATCTCACTCATGCCCTCCAAGTATTTGTCTTTCACTTGAGTATAAAGTCCATGTATATGAGATGTTTTAGGCTCTGCAAATTATCCTGGAGTTATAATTAGGTTGATACCGTGACTGGGGCACCATGGAAGCCTTGGTTGATGCATAACACCATTTGATTCAAACTCCAGGACAATTTGGAGAGCTTGCAACACCTCATATGTCTTGTTTTGAGACGCCAGTAAAAGACAAATACTCAGATAACATAATTGAGTTGATAACACGGCTTAGGACATCACGAAGGCTTTGGTTGATTCAATAGACCATTTGATCTAAACTCCAGGACAATTAGGAGATCTTACAATATCGAATATGCCTATGTTTGAGACGTTAGTAAAGGACCAATACTCAGAAGACAAAATTGGGTTGACACCGCGACTGGAGACATCATGGAAGCCATTGTTGATTCTGTAGACCATTTGATTTAAACTCCAGAACAATTTGTTGATCTTAGAAAACCTCATATGCCTCCATTTGAGATGCAAGCGAAAGACAAATACTCGGAGCACATAAGTGGGTTATTACCACGGCTGGGGACATCATGGAAGCCATTGTGGATTCGGTAGACCATTTGATTCAAACTCCAGACAAATTTGGAGATCTTAGAACAACTCATATGCCTACATTTGAGACGCCAGCGAACGACAAACACTCGGAGGACATAATTGGGTTATTACTGCGGCTGGGGATATCATGGAAGCCTTGGTTGATCCGGCAGACCATTTGATTCAAACTCCAGGACGATCTGGAGATCGTACTACATCTCATGTGTATGGATTTGAGACGCAAATGAAAGAAAAATACTCGGAGGACATAATTGGGTTGATACCGCAGCTGGGGACATAATAAAAGCCTTGGTTGATTCGGCAGACCATTTGATTCACACTCCAGGACGATTTGGAGGACATAATTGGGTGGTTACCGTGGCTGGAAACATCTTGGAAGGCTTGGTTAATTCGCTGGATCATTTGATTCAAACTCCAGGACGATTCGGAGATCTTAGAACAACTTATATGTCTACATTTGAGACGCAAGTGAAAGATAAATACTCGAAGGACGTAATTGGGTTGATACCACGGCTGGGGACATCATTAAAGCTTTGGTTGATTCGGCAGAACATTTGATTCGAACACCAGGATAATTTGAAGATCTTAGAGCAACTCATATGCCTACATTTGAGACGCGTGTGAACGACAAATACTCGGAGGACATGATTGGGTTGATACCGTGGCTGGAGACATCATGGAAGCCTCGGTTGATTCGGCAGACCATTTGATTCAAACTCCAGGACGATTTGGAGATCTTACTACATCTCATATGTCTGGATTTGAGACCCAAGTGAAAGACAAATACTCGGAGGACATAATTGGGTTGATACCGCGGCTTGGTACATCATGATAGCCTTGGTTGATTCGGCAGAACATTTGATTGAAACTTCAGGACGATTTTGAGATCTTAGAACAACTCATTATTATTATTTAACCAGACTAAGGCCGAAGGGGCCTGTGCGGTATATAAGAGTCTTCTCCATTCGGATCGGTCCATGGCTACACGTCGCCAACGACGCAGTCTACGGAGGGTTCGCAAGTCATCTTCCACCTGATCGATCCACCTTGCCCGCTGCGCACCTCGCCTTCTTGTGCCCGTCGGATCGTTGTCGAGAACCATTTTCACCAGGTTACTGTCCGACATTCTGGCTACGTGCCCGGCCCACCGCAGTCGTCCGGTTTTCGCGGTGTGAACGATGGATGGTTCTCCCAACAGGTGATGCAACTCGTGGTTCATTCGCCTCCTCCACGTACCGTCCGCCATCTGCACCCCACCATAGATGGTACGCAGCACTTTCCTATCGAAAACTCCGAGTGCGCGTTGGTCCTCCACGAGCATCGTCCAGGTCTCGTGTCCGTAGAGGACTACCAGTCTAATGAGCGTTTTGTAGATTGTCAGTTTGGTACGGCGGCGAACTCTATTCGATCGGAGCGTCTTGCGGAGTCCAAAGTATGTACGATTTCCAGCCACTATGCGTCTCCGAATTTCTCTGCTGGTATCATTTTCGGCAGTCACCAGTGAGCCCAAGTACACAAATTCTCCTACCACCTCGATTCCATCACCACCGATGCAAACTCGCGGTGGGTGGCTCACATTGTCTTCTCTTGAACCTCTTCCTATCATGTACTTCGTCTTCGACGTGTTGATGACTAGTCCGATTCGCTTGGCTTCCCTCTTCAGTCTGATGTAGGCTTCCTCCATCTTCTCAAAGTTACGTGCCATAATATCTATGTCGTCGGCGAAGCTAAATAGCTGGACGGACTTATTGAAAATTGTACCACTCGTGTTAATCCCTGCTCTTCGTATTACCCCTTCCAAAGCGATGTTGAATAGCAGACACGAAAGACCATCACCTTGCCGTAGCCCTCTGCGGGTTTCGAAGGGACTCGAGAATGTCCCTGAAACTCGAACTACGCACATCACCCGATCCATCGTCGCTTTGATCAACCGTGTCAGTTTATCCGGAAAACCGTGTTCGTGCATTAGCTGCCATAACTGGTCCCGATTCATTGTATCATATGCGGCTTTGAAGTCGATGAATAGATGATGTATGGGCACGTTGTATTCGCGGCATTTCTGCAGTATTTGGCGAATGACGAACACCTGGTCCGTGGTGGAGCGTTAACCCATAAAACCCGCCTGGTACTGCTCCACGAACTCCCTTGCATTTGGTGCTAGTCGATGGCATAAAATTTGGGAGAGTACCTTGTAGGCGGCGCTCAGCAATGTGATTGCGCGGTAGTTTCTACAATCCAGCTTATCGCCCTTTTTGTAGATGGGACACACGACACCTTCCATCCACTCCTGCGGCAAAACTTCCTCCTCCCAAATCTTGGTAATGACCCAGTGCAGCGCTCTAGCCAGTGCCTCACCACCGTGTTTAAATAGCACTCCTGGTAGTTGGTCAATCCCAGGGGCTTTGTTGTTCTTCAGCCGGCCAATCTCCTCCTGGATTTCCTGGAGATTCGGAGCCGGTAAAATTATGTCCTGCGCGCGTTCCCCCAGGTCCATCACCATACCGCCATCTTCGTCTGCCACATCGCCATTCAGGTGTTCTTCGTAGTGCTGCCGCCACCTTTGGATCACTTCACGCTCGTTCGTAAGAAGGTTCCCGTTTATGTCCTTACACATATCAGGCTGTGGCACGTGGCCCTTACGTGAACGGTTTAACTTCTCATAGAACTTTCGTGTGTTGTTAGAGCAGTACAGTTGCTCCGTCTCTTCACGGTCTCGATCTTCCTGCTGGCGCTTTTTCTTCCGGAAAATCGTGTTTTGTCTGTTCCGCGCCTGTTTATATCGTGCCTCGTTCGCCCTCGTGCGGTGTTGCAGCAATCTCGCCCATGCTGAATTCTTCTCTTCCACTAACTGCTCACATTCGCCGTCATACCAGTCGTTTCTCTGATCCGGGGGCACCGTGTCAGGTGCAGCGGTTGCGGTGCTACCAATGGCGGATCGAATATCTCTCCAGCCATCTTCAAGAGACGCTGCGCCTAGCTGCTCTTCCGTTGGGAGTGCCACTTCCAGCTGCTGCGCGTAATCTTGGGCTAGTCTAGCGTCTTGTAGCCGCCCAATGTTAAGCCGCGGCGTCCGACTTCGACGCGTGTTGTACACCGTCGAGAGTTTTGAGCGCAGGCATACTGCAACGAGGTAGTGGTCGGATTCAATATTCGCACTGCGGTAAGTGCGGACGTTCGTGATGTCGGAGAAGAATTTACCGTCGATTAGAACGTGGTCGATTTGGTTTTCCGTTTCTTGGTTAGGTGACCTCCATGTGCCTTGTGGATATTTTTGCGGAGAAAGAAGGTGCTTCGGACTACCATTCCGCGGGAGGCTGCGAAATTTATGCATCGTTGGCCGTTGTCATTCGGTACGGTGTGCAGACTATCCGGTCCGATGACCGGTCTATACATTTCCTCCCTTCCTACCTGTGCGTTCATGTCACCGATGACGATTTTGACGTCCCGCAGTGGGCATCCATTGTATGTCTGCTCCAGCTGTGCGTAGAACGCTTCTTTCTCGTCATCGGGTCTCCCTTCGTGTGGGCAGTGCACGTTGATGATGCTATAGTTGAAGAAACGGCCTTTAATCTTCAGCTTGCACATCCTTGCGTAGATTGGCTGTCACCCAATCACGCGTTAGCGCATCTTTCCCAGCACTATGAAGCCGATTCCCAGCTCGTTGGTGGTGCCACAGCTTTGGTAGAAGGTAGCCGCTCGATGCCCGCTTTTCCACACTTTCTGTCCTGTCCAGCAAATCTCCTGCAGCGCCACGACGTCGAAGATGCGAGGATGCAATTCATCGTAGATCATCCTGTCGCAACCTGCGTAACCTAGCGAAACCTAGAACAACTCATATGCCTGGATTTAAGACGCGAGCAATAGACAAATACTTGGAGGACATAAATGGGTGGTTAACGTGGCTGGAAACATCATGGAAGCCTTGGCTGATTCGGTAGACCATTTGAATCAAACTCAAGGGCAATTTGGAGATCTTAGAACAACTCATATGCCTGGATTTAAGACGCGAGCAAAAGACGAATACTTGGAGGACATAAATGGGTGGTTAACGTGGCTGGAAACATCATGGAAGCCTTGGCTGATTCGGTAGACCATTTGAATCAAACTCCAGGACAATTTGGAGATCTTAGATCAACTGATATGCCTACATTTGAGACGCAAGTGAAAGACAAATACTCGGAGGACATAATTGAGTCGATACCGCTGCTGGGGACATCATGGAAGCCTCGGTTGATTCAGCAGACCATTTGATTCAAACTCCAGGACGATTTGGAGATCTTACTACATCTCATATGTTTGGATTTGAGACCCAAGTGAAAGACAAATACTTGGAGGTCATAATTGGGTTGATACCACGGCTTGGTATATCATGGTAGCCTTGGTTAATTCGGCAGAACATTTGATTCATACTCCAGGACGATTTGCAGGTCTTAAAACAACTCATATGCCTGGATTTAAGACGCAAGCAATAGACAAATACTTGGAGGACATAAATGGGTGGTTAACGTGGCTGGAAAAATCCTGGAAGCCTTGGCTGATTCGGCAGACCATTTGATTCAAACTCAAGGGCAATTTGAAGATCTTAGAACATCTCATATGCCTGGATTTGAGACGCTAGTGAAAGAAGAATACTTAGAGGACATAATTGGGTGGTTACCGTGGCTGGATACATCATGGAAGACTTGGTTGATTCGGTAGACCATTTGATTCAAACTCCAGGACTGGAGATCTTAGAACAACTCATTTGAGACGCAAGTGAAAGACAAATACTCGGAGGACATATTTGGGATAAATCCGTGGCTGTGGAGTCTAGGGAATTCTTGGATGACCAGGAAAGGAACGGCTGCTTAAGGCATATTGAGTTTGATTTAATAGATCATATGAAGCATGAACCAAGATAACAGCCCATTGGTTACGCGGGTAGACCTCAAGACCTATATTCCAGGGAATTCGTGTATGACCTGGAACGGAATTTGGTTTGATATATCAAATAGGGCATGAACCATTTTTTACAAGAGATAACATCTTATTCGCTACGCTTGTAGACCTTAGGTTCTTGGTTACGCGTGTAGACTCCAGGAAATTCTTGGATGACCTGGAACGGAACAATTGTTGAAGGCAAATGAGGAATATACAAAGCACAAAGAAACAGACGTCTCACTCAACACATGTTCCATTGTTCACCTTTTTAACGGTGGATTCAATTTGTTGTAGGTGGTCAATCGACCACTGATGGCGCTTCCATCGATTTTGCTTGTGTTTGACGTTTACGCACTACCGCCTTCTGGTTGCCGATTGTCCAAACACAGTGAATTTAGAATTGGGCGATAATGATTCCGTGACGATGATTTTGATTGTATTTTGTTCTAAGTGAGACGTTTGTTTCTCTGTGTACAAAGAATCTACTGTGTTTTTTGGGTTTCTAAGAGTGCCTTCTTATAGGCTTACTTTTGGATGTCAATAATGTTTCAAATTCTTTTTATGTCACGTGCCGTAAAAAGGAAGCCGTAAAACGAAGTGACGTATAAAAAACTGCCGTAAAAAGAGGGTTGAGTGTAATTGATTGCCTATTCGAAAGTATCCAATTTTAAAATTATCTATCTATCTCAGAAGTAAAAATCCCAAGAAAGAAAGAAGAAGCGATGTAAGAAAAGGACAAACCATGCTGAGGGTCGCTGGGGTCGCTCCCTTCCCTGTCCAGTCTAGAACATTTTCGGGTTGGAAATTATCTCGACTTCCTTGGGCATATAAATGTCATCGTGTTATCCTTATGATATACGAATGCAAAAAAGGTAACTTAGCTTAGAAAAGCCTCGTAGTTAATATCTGTGGAAGTGCTGATTGAACACTAAGCTGCGAGGCGGCAATCTCCCAGTGGGGGATGTAATGCCTATGAAGAAGAAGAAGTCCATAAAACTATTTCAATTATTACGCGACGCAAAGACACTATCCGAACACTCACCCAAGCCAATTGAACAAAATATAATCATGTAACTACTGTTCTAATGTTGATGTTCCATTGTAGCACACAAATTGGTGTTATAATGGATTTTATGCAACTCATTTGAGTCGTATAATAATCATCATAGCACTCATTTCATTGGTTGTAGGTAGCCCATTTTATCATTCAAACATGAACTGTAAAACCAGGTATTGTGAACAGGAATTGCAAAAATGTATTTTATTTTTGTTGTACATTTGTTGTTATCTTTAAAACAATGAAAACCAACTTTTTCAGGTCGGTATTACACCCCCCCCCCTAGGACATTGCCGCCTCGCTGCTTAGTATTCATTCAGTACTTCCACAGTTATTAACCGTGAGGTTTCTACACCAAGTTCCCATTTTTGCATTCGTATATCATGAGGCTAACACGATGATACTTTTACGCTCAGGGAAATCAAGACAATTTCCAAAACAAATTGCCGGGAATTGAACCCAGCCACCCTCAGCATGGTCTTGCTTTATAGCCGCGCATCATGCCGAACGGCCAAGGAGGGTACTAACGTCTGAAATCGAAAATGCTACTGGCCCATACCATGCGTCTCCACCTGTGCGTACGATACATATGAATTTAGGCATCTCACTTTCATATCATATTAAATTTTGATTTCCAAACCGACTATCCGGCGATGCTTCATTCAAATGGTTTGAACTCCATTTCGCATCAAACAGGTTATTAGTTTCAGAAAACCAGAAAATGCCTTCCCCTCATTCATGGAATTATAACAAAAGGAAATTTACAATCTCACTTTTCTAATCTAAATCTAATCGGGTGGTTCTGTTTAATTATGTGGTTTGATTATTAATTGTTAATAGATATGGACACGGCAGGTATTTCCGTCCATCGTCATAGGGGCTAAAACCAACGAAAGCAACGTACATTTGCTAGAACTCTACTATAGCAGAACGTTTCTCCTGAGCTTACGATTTGGTACGTATGATTTTTACAAAAAAGCGTCTCTTTTATTGGTTTTCGAGACTATGACGAACAGACGAAAATACCTGCCGTGTCCCTACAATGAAATTCTCTTATCAAGTTTTCGTTCGTAAAAAAAAAAACTCGCGTGAACCGTGATTTCAGCTTATAAGCCAAAGCCTTCTCTCCCTGATTCTGAGCCCATTTTCTGCATTTAAGCAAACTACTAAAAACCCCATTGAGCATCAAAGTATCCAATAATCATTAGATGTCCGCTATCCTTAATATATTATGCAATCCCATAAAGTTTACCCGTTAATAATTTTGTTTCGAATCCTTTTGTCTTATTCACATGTTTTCTATCTGGCATCTGGCACACATAACGTCTTCAGATATACTCTTGATATAACATGGCTGTCACTACAAGTTATTGGTACCGTTTTCTGACAAATAGCCAATAAATCATTAGATGCAAAACAATCGAGTCAGAAAGAGGAGAAGTTGGTCCAGTCAATTATTGTTTCAAATCTGAGACGAAATGTTTAACATCTTAAACAAAAGATTATAGAATATTGGAGCAAACCATTTGTGGTATGCTCCATTCTTTCGCCAACACATGAGAAGAACGGAAATGGTCTTCCCAAAGGTGGATTAATGCCACCTTTTCTCCTTTCATGACATCCCGATGTTGTCCTCTGAACGATTCTCGTCACGGTGACTAGAGAGAGGTAACAGTTATGCTTCCATTGTGTTCTCCGACACAAAACATATAAAAAAAACAAACAATCCATAAGGCTGAATGCCAAGCATTAACATTCTAGGAATTAATTCTACTATCCCATTCACAATAACTGGGATAATGGATTCCGTTCATTCTGTGCCAGATTGCACGCTGCCAGCAGCGGTCGCTTCTTCACTTATATTTGCTACGTGGCACGGTGGGAACACTTTCACGTCATTGTTTTCACTGCTTTTCGCTTACGGCTGCACAGATCACAATCGACGTTAGTGAGAATTACGGAATTTAGAAAGCTTATATAGGGTGACCTGACCATACATATTTTAGGCAGGGCGATTAAAACAAGGATAGATGATTATGATGATTATGTTATCAAAATTTTAGCGCTTTGATCTTATGTATTTTCAGAAGAGTATGCCGAAGAGCAATTGAAATGCCTGCCAATTCACTTATCAGTATGGATCATACACACTCATTTTTTATTTCTGCAGCTCGGCAAAATCCGCACAGCCGTCACCCAGCATAATAAAAAACTGATATCCTGTCAAAAATGAGGTTTGTTAGCAGGGTTTCGGCAAATTATTTGCTGATTTTCAGCAACTTTGAGAGATATCTCGGCGAAAAACATGTTTACTGGGGCTCGGCTGTTCGAATCTCGGTAAAAGTTGAACAAATTGCTGATATCCCGGTAAAAATAATTAAGTGTGTAATTTGAGTGTTATTCCTTTTTAAATAAAATATATTTCACTCGTTTAAACTATAAATTATTTAACCAAATTCTTAATTAATATAATATTGGTACTAAGTAATTATTGGGACAAATTGTCTTCTTCTTTTCTACTAAAAGAGACTTAGCCCGTTTCAAGGATAAGTCTAATACACATCACATTTTTATTTATAGGGGAAGGTGGTTGATTATCGGCACCCTTTTGATCTTGCTAAATAACTTTCGCCCAATTGTACAAATTGTTGATATTTGTAAACCAAAAATGGAATCCTATAGGCATAAGCTATAGACAACTGATGAAGAAATTTGATTTATTTTATCTATTAGAAAAAAAAAATTATTAAGTATTGATTTAATGCCGTTTAGAAAAATGTGGTCGGTTGCCGTCACCTAAAAAATCATTAAAAACGAAAAAAACAAACAAACTGAGGGCTTTATGGCTGAAAATATCAAGATTTATTATTTAAATGGCAGTGAAATTATTTACATTTAGGTACACAGAAAAAAATAATTAAAACTAATCAGCGCGTAAAAAATTTAGACGCGGAAATTACGCTATTCTGAGCATACATGAATCTTTTCCATCAATTTCGCTCTAAATGTATGCAATTTGTATAGCATTATGCCTTTAAATCGAATAAATAGAGGCATTTCTACAATTTTTTTTATTTGTGTAAATAATACATATTTGATTGAGCTCTCAAAAAATATTTTTTTCGAACACAAACTTCAGGCAATCAGGCAATTAACTTTGATTTGCCTTGATATCTCCCCTGGAGAATAGGGTGCCGACAACCGACCATGCTTGGGTGCCAAAATCTGTGCCAATGAGCATTCATTTTGAAAAGTGAAAATAAAAGATGAATTGCAAACGTTACGGTAGCATTCAGTATTGAATCACAAATTAAAGTAAATTTACTTTATAAATACGTAATAAATTTAGCTTTTCGATCGTTTTATCTCGTTTTGTAATAGTGCTAAGGAAATGACTAAAAAAAATTTCAGAGTAGGTTATCACTTCTAGATCAACATTTGAAAAGGGCATAACAGCCAAAAATTTATCCTTCTGATTCTTTGTCCACATATATAGCTATATATGTAGACGAACAATAAGAAGGAATAAAATTTGACTGTTACGCCCTTTTCAAATGTTGGTCAAGACTTGATAAAAAGAAGTGTTTTCATTATTAAACGAAATATAGACTTCTGTTTAGATTGATAGTCGGCACAAAAATAATGTGCTTATATAGCGCATGTATGACATATGTCAAAATGTCCAATAAACATTGCCCATATCTGTTATCTATCAAAAGCTACGTCGGGGTGCCGGCAGCCGACCTCCTTCCCCTATATATGTGAAGTGGAGATAATTGAAAGGACAAAAGGTCGAAGGGACAAAAAGGCGAAGAGACGAAAGGTCGACGAGTCATAAGTTCGAAATTACAAAATTGGTTTAAATTGAAAAGCCATAGTCTTAAGAACAATACAAAGCAAACCTATGATTTAGGCACCGGCATCGGGGGTGGCAATTGGCCAAATAGAGGAGAGATTGGGTAATGTTTTCATCAACTTAGATTGTCTTTATAATGTAATTAATGTATCTGAGCACAAGGAAATTGTAGTACAAAATACATTTTTGAGCGATTGAGATATCCCAATTTAGATTTGAACCCATAACCTATTATTTCTACAAAATCCTACCACCCTTATGCAATATGCAGGCACAACCATGATTATAAACCGTTCGGGACGCGCGTGGTCCTGAAACGCTCATACAGGCTCGTTCATGTTGTGTACCATAACAGATGTGTTTTCGTTAGTGTTGTACAAAGTACAACAGCACGCGTGTTCGAGTGTTAATAAGCATTATTGTTCGGATGGTTGAATCACCGAATAATATGCAATTGATTGTGTTATGTACAGCTTTGGATTAAAAGGTCATTCCTACTGTACATGTTTTGGGATTTATTTTTATTTTAAACCAATAACGACGTCACGTTAAATTAGAACCAATAACATCCTCAACTAATACAAAATAAGGAATGGAAAATGAATGTGGCACTCAGACTAAAACTCTTCTGTTCCTACATGATCGACATTGGAATGAAAAATTAGATTAATTTGGAAGGTAATTTATAAGAACTCGCGTTTGTTAGTAGCGAAATGGTTCATTTTACTACACTGATTCAAAGATACCAAAACTAACGCTGTGTTTCACGCAAACCACTAGCAGACTCCACACAATGCCAGCCAGGTGGTTTCTGCAAATAATGAAGGATCGTGCTTCTTTTGACAGAAGCGACATGTGTTACAGAGCACGATCTAACAAGTACTAATTATTCAGCTTCACCGCCCCAAGAACTGATAAAAATCATACAATGTTCGCCCGGCGGCTGCTGCATAATCACTGTCAGTTGATTAAAGAGCTGCCCATGCAATAAAAAAGAAGAATTCTCTGGGAAATGTTATAAGCTAAATTTTGGATTAGAAGCCTGTTCCCAAACTTATTGTCGTATATTGTATCTCTTCCATGTTTACAGAATTATAAATTTTTAAATTTTGGGTTTTGGACTTTCTGTCCATTCGACCTTTTGTCCCTTCGACTTTTTGTCCCTTTGACCTTTTGTCCCTTCAACATTTTGTCCCGTTGACCCTTTATCCTTTCGACCTTTTGTCCCTTCGACCTTTAGTCCCTTCGACCTTTTGCCTCCCCGACCTTTTGTCCTTCGACCTTTTGTCTTTCGACCTTCTGTTCCAAAGCCGAGTTTGCTATAGACTGTTCCAGAAATTATACGAGGTCTCAGAGCCAAGTTACCATTTTTGCATGCGTTTATCATGAGGCTAACAAGTTGATCCCAAGTAACCAATAAGCACAATAAGCACTCCAATTCGCCATATAAGGCCAATATACGGCTATTCAAAAACTTTTAAGCATTGAAGTAGCACTATTTGGCCGGTGTGGCGAATTGTATTGCTTATTGGTTACTTGGGATACTTTTATGCCCAGGGAAGTCGAGATAATTTCCAACCTGAAAATTTCCTATGCAGGACCGGGAGTAGAAATCAGCTACCCTCAACATGGTCTTGCTTTGTAGCCGCGCTTATTACCGCAAGGCTAAGGAGGGCCCCATGTTCATACAACGATTTTTATTTGACTTCTACTTGAGACTAAAGAAAGAAATGGAATGAAAGTGTAAATGTCAAGCTTATTCAGTTTTTTGAATCTCCAATATTTTGTTTACTGTATACATAACCGGATTATCCTCAGCAATGCGCCCCTTTTGCATATATTTCAACATATATTCAATTTTGACCTAAATTATTTTTGTTTCTTATCCATCTCTCACATTCTTCATAGAAATGGAGCTCCAGAAAAAAACTAAATCAGCACATAGACTGAATAGCGTCGAAGATACCTCTGTAAATGATGTAAGTATTGAACAACATTTTTCACATATTTTATTATGACTGTCTAGGAAAATTTGGAAGAATTTTGGTAATGAACAGTTTAAAACGTCAAATAGTAGATAAATTAGACACATGACAACATCCTGCACTGGATCGAGAAATAAACTCGTAATCTTTTGATCCGCAGTCCTACGTCTTCGCTAGCAAAGCTAATTGGAAACCTCGGAATGTACATACAGTCAATCAATATCATTGCAATAGCTAAACCATGGCACCAATCGTCCAAATGAATTTGCTCAAAACTTCTTCAACACACTCCTTTAGGCATGGGCTATTTTCACTTAATACCCCAAACGACCCAACCGATTGGCTAGCTTAATTAGCAAGCAGTTCGATGCTTCTCCTGCCCCGCCAGATAATTCCTTCCGGGACCTGATCGCCATAATAATGACTCTATCTCTTCCAATTGTTCTAATTTCTCCCGCATGAATAAAAACAACGACCAGGAAATCAACTCAACGCCCAACATTGACCAACCCGAGGAGAATAATAAAATCCACAAAAACGGCCGGCTCTACAAGGGCCTGCAGAGCAGCGAGCACAACGTGATGAGCTCCGGAGCAGTCGGCAGTAGTCATCAACTCTTCCATCCGTTCCATCTGCACCATCGGCCCCATCAATCATCCGGCGGATGGTCCGGCGGGGCAAAGCTTTTAATTGTCCTGCTGGTGCACCTTCACCAACTGCTGATCCGGCTGGTGAAGCTGCTGTTCGGTACAGTGCGCCGCAGCTTATGCTTCTGTAGGATAATCTTTCGAAGTTGGACGGGCGACTCGTCCCCGGTTCTGTTATACTCGTCGGTGTGATTTTTGCTGTTACTTCTGCTGATAGATGTGCGTTTGAGCGTTGTATAAGGCTGCTAGTTGTTGGGACATCGTGGACAATGCAAGCAAGATGTGAGTATTATCAATTACACAAAGTCGCATGATGATTTATTAGATACGTTGATTTTTTTTCTCTATTTTACAATTGACTATGGATTTAAGATTGCGGTATGTTGTGCTAAAGTACACATCCAAATTTAATAAAATGGCTACCATCAATTGCAACGTGCAGTAGGGTTAGGGGGCTTCTATAATACTCCAAATGCCCTCAAAGCGCATTCACATGAACTTGTTTTTGAAAATCAGGAAATTTGATGTCAAGTTTCACAGCTAATAAAACTGTGTTCACTTCCACCAGAGAAACAACTTTTCGGGGTGTTCCGAAGTGTGACCTCGACGATGTAATTTGACCTTTTCCTTGTATAGTTTGCCAAAGTTTGACTCTCGCAATCGTAAAGCAGAAATGAATGATATTTAAATTAATGCACAGACTTGCACTAAATCGTCTAGCTCAAACCTTTGTAGGGGTATGTGGTAGGACCATCATCATCATCATCGCCAGATGGACCAATTAACCGCAGAACACCATTTACACTGGGTCGCTTTTAACGCGGTTTATGTTTGCTTATTTATCGACTTTGAATTTTAAGAAACATTGAGTAAACTAAAAAAATCCACAAAAGGAACATTTTATGAAATGCATAGAAAAAGTTTGTGGGATGGAGGTGTACCGAGAAATTGATGAAACTCATCCATGAAAAAGCGATCCAGTGTATGAACTTGATTTTAAATGCGTTGATCGATTTCTAATATCTCTGGAATTAGCAGTGCTTTCTTTTGATCTACGAAATAGACAAGACCGTTTGACGCGTTCATAAAATTCAAAAATGTCTTTGATTTTTTTTCGTTTCTTCTCTATTATGGCCAAAATTCTTCTCTCTTTATGCTAAAATTTAAGCTCAATCGGTCATCAGGAAAAAAAAGTTACAGCATGTCATAATGGGCTATTTTGTATAAAAACCAGCTTTGCTGCTATTATTTCGAACACATCAAGTGGAAATGAGTTTTAATGTATCCAAGTTGTCTGATTATTGTAATTGCCGATTTTGAAACCCCTGATCTAAGGTATGGCCATATTTCTTGCCATCTTACCAATTACCAAGTACTATGCGTCCCAAGATAAACACTCAGATCATGATCATTTCAATCAGCCTCCGGCGAATCGCGCTGGAGCACGCCCATTTGCTTTACACACGGTGGCTATTTAGCTATGGCCATCCCATTCGGCGGCTCATTAAATTTAACAGCACAGACACGCACCCTGTGTAAAAGCTTATAGGCGCGCTGCTGCGCAGTCTTTGCTTGCACGTTACCACCGCGAAGAGCGACGCGTTTTGGAAGAGCGCGACAATACTATACCAAATAAGTTGTAAACATATCGACGGTTTCGTGCAATACAGGCACAAGTCGAAATCTGCAAAATTTAAGAAACGACGTTTTACATTTTTGACTCCAATATATGAGACTTTTTAATTTTTGTGAATAGTTCATATTAATTTCATGGATTTATTTGAACTTTTCTAAACATCGTCAAATTTTGAAATACACATAACTTTTTATATAATGTGAATGTCGACCTGGGTCAAAATGTCGAAAGCGAAGTTTGTTGAGTTTTGCCAGTATTGCACGAAACCGTCGATGTGTGCAATCAGTTTGAATGTGTTAAGGATACTATTGAGGATATTCCAGTTCATTCTAAATATTTGTGACTTCAGGATTTGAACTATGGAATAGAAACGTAATGCACACATCATACTATGCTACGTTCATCCTGCTTTGTGTACAGTAGAGTGGGGCGCAGTTGTATGGAAAAACGCAAACTTCGTCCGATCAAGTGAGATAAAGGTTTTTCAGTTGATTTAACTGTGTAAAATATGGCCTCGATTGATTGCAACCTCGCATGCCGCATCGCGTTTTAAATTTACATGGAAATTAGTATGGGAAAACGTACTTTTTTACATTTTTGCTCTTAGCGGCTTCAATTTATCATCAATCGCGTGACTCAATACGTTAGCATATAGTCTGGAAGATGCCGAAAGACTTTGCCAAAGAAGGTTCGTAGCTGGAAGGTCTACAAAAAATGTTATTACGTTTCGAAAATTGAATGTTCAGACTATATCTTCTTCACTGGCATTACATCCCCCACTGGGACATTGCCGCCTCACAGCTTAGTGTTAGCACTTCCACAGTTATTAACTGCGAGGTTTCTAAGCCAAGGTACCATTTCTGCATTCGTATATCACGAGGCTAACACGATGATACTTTTATGCCCATAGTCGTGACAATTTTCAATCCGAAAATTGTCTAGCCCGGCACCGGGAATCGAACCCAGCCACCCTCAGCATGGTTCTTGCTTTGTAGCCGCGCGTCTTACCGCACGGCTAAGGAGGGCCCCTCAGACTATATGCAAGAAATCAATGTTTCTGCCAACACTACCGGACAACCTATGGTTATAGAAGGGCAAAACCCATCTTCCTTCTTGTCGGATTTTTTTCTTTGTGAAATAATTCCGGATAGCTCCCATTAGCTCTAAAGCCCTATAAGATCAAATATTTTGAAATAACACTCAGTTAAATTATCGGTCTACGTAGTACGGCAGTGCTGGCAGAATAAACGATTTTTTGCATATGGTTTGAACACTCAATGTTTGAAGCGTTATAACTTTTTTCGAGGACGTTCCAGCAACGTGCCTTCTTCAACAAAGTTTTTCGGCATCCTTTAAGTTATACTTTAACACAATGTGCCACTTGGTTTACGATGAACTGAAACCTCTAGAAGTAGAAATGCAAAAATAAACGTTTTCCCATCAGAAAAATATATTAAGCTCATTTAGTGGAATGTATTCAACCGTCTAAGACGAGTTAAGTACTCTCCATTTAATTCCACCAATTATTTTCGAATCTTTGCAGATACGTATTTCGACCACAACTGTGTGGTCGTCTTCAGTGTCTTGTACCTGACTCGACTTTTGAAGTCATGCTTCGGACCGGCTCATGTAGTCCATAGTTAGTTCTGGCTGCAGGGAGATTGATAAACGAATGTGATCGGACATTACGGGCGGCGGCGAGTGTTGATGTCCAGCAAGCTGAGCAACGTAGGGCAGTCAATGTTTCCTTGTAGAAGATCGCCGATGAAGCAGGCCTTAGCCACGTTACGTCTTGCAACGGCTACTGTAGCTTGGTAGGTTGAGCGGATCTCTCCACCTTAGATTCGTAAAGCGAAGCGCACGAATTTTCTTTGGATAGCTTCGATGCGCTGAGCTTCGTTTTGTTAATACGGAGCCCAGCCAACTGACAAGTACTCCAAGATTGGGCGAACAATTGCACAAAACAGTGATTTCAGACAGTAAACATCCCTGAATTTCTTGGCAAAGCGAAACAGGAAGCCTAGTTATGAAGATTTCTTCGAAACGATATACATATGCTACATGCTCCTTGAATGTCATTTTCGAGTCGATCAAAACTCCAAAATCCTTCGATTCGCGTTGAAGCTGATTATCTCCCAAAGCGTAGTCGAATAGGAAGAGCGAATGTTTGCGGCCGAAAGATATTACAGAACATTTTGCGACATTCAATGTCATTCGGTTTATGCGGCACCGTTCAGCAAACACTTAGAATTGTGGTTGCAGGAACATTGCATCTTGAGGATGGAGTAATATAGCTTCATGTCGTCGGCATACGATAGTTTAAGGCATTTGAGCACAAAATTAACGTCGTTCATATACAACAGGAATAAAAACGGACCCAAATGGCTGCCCTGTGAAACGCCAGACCAAACCGGAAAGGGCAGTGAAATGTGATCTCCGATTTTAACCGCCATACGGAACCGAGCATGGAGTTATTAATGCCTAATTTGTCAAACTTCGCAATGGCGATCTGATGATTCATCTTGTCGAATGCTGTGGAAAGGTCTGTATAAATGGCATCCACCTGATGGCCACTCTCCATTTGTCGAATTACAAAGGAAGTGAAACACGTTACCCAAGCAACACCTCTTGTTTCACAGTGAGTAACAACAACTGTAGTGTGATCTACTAAGGGTCTAACTTATGCACAACGCGTCGTATTTGGAACTCCTTTGTGACACAAAAAGCGCAAGAGGTGGAGCCTATTTGCAACATCTTGCTGCTACAATGAAAATAAAAACACAAAACCATCGAATCCAGGAATCGAACCATGGACCTTGAGATTTGCAACCTTCTACTATAACCATCACACCAACAATTCTATTTGGAGATTCTGCTACAAGTGCACTACATAAACAACAAAGTCATTTGTAACTTCATTGTACTTTATACGGAACATGCAGGGGACTGTCAAAAATAAAATACTGCTCAGCTGAGCTCTAAGTGATTTGCAACATATCAGAAACATTGTCGTAACGGCAATGAACCGAAGTGTTATTAATTCTGCAACTTATCTGTTTTGTTTCTGATATGAAACACATCGAATTTTAAACCTCCCAAGAAGTCAGATGGGTAGAATATTGGGACGCCACTTAAACGGAAATGAAACATTGTGTTTTTCTGGAACTGGAAAGTGGCTTCAATGTGACTCGATGTATTGCCAGTGTCTTCAATGCAATTTATTAGGAACAAACACCTATTTGAAGATGTTGCGCGTGCTGCTTGGGTAGGTTAGTAGTCGTCGATATTTTAGGCATATACCCGTGTTGGTCGTTCGATATGTAATGTGCATACTTCTGAACCAATTCTTTAAGAATAATCAGCACAAACAGCTTAGAAATGGCGCTTAGCGCAGCTATTCCCCGGTAATTTGAAACAGTCCTCTTGCATTCTTTTTTGAAAAGTGGGAATAAATATGATTGTTTCCAGCAGTTTGGAAACATTCCGGTAGTCAATGAGAGGTTGCATACTGCAGCTAACGGCTTTGCAAGCGTATCAGCGCAGCGTTTCACAATAAGAGACGGAATACCATCCAGGCCGCATCCAATAGAAGTTTTCAATTCCTTACTAGCTGTTGTTACATTATCGTCGGTAACGAAGAACGGCTGCTCAGCGGCTTCAAAACGGGAAATATTCCTGGTGGCGTTGGCTACAGCCTGAGGGTCGAGGTGCTCATTTGTAAAGACACTACTGAATTGGGAACGAAACAAATTGACCATGTCGTGGGTAGTTTCGGCTTCGCATAAACCATCTGTCATCGAAGAGGGCAGTCCTGATTCCTTTCGTTGTTCGTTGACGTACAACCAAAATCATTTAGAGTTAGTCTTGAGTCGACTTTGTAGACGATTTTGAAAGACGTTATAAAGGTGGTCGTTGAGTTGCTGATAGTCAGAGTTTGCCTTCAAATAACTGGCTCTTGTGGAATCAGAACGATACTTGCTATGTTGTCTGAGAGCCGCGCGCTTTACTCCTTTGAGGTTTTTAAGGTGAGCATTAGACCAGGCTGGCTTAACCAGTTTGGATATGGACTTCAGTGGAACGAACTGATCAATAGCGTACAGTAATAGACTTGACACAGTCGATGCAGCGAGATCGGCGTCGAAGTCTTGAAGAATAGCGTCCCAGTCAACGTGTGCATGAAAATCATTCATGCCGTTGAAATTGGCCTTATTAAAGTCGTATGAAACGCTTTCAGACGGCTCGTAGAAGCGACAGTACGGATTTATCTTAAGATGTGTCAGTATGGGAGAATGATGTCGACCGACTTTAACGAGCGGAGATGGAGCCTGTATAATCGAACAGCTCTCACTCAGGTCAAAGGTCAAGTATTCGATCGTTTTCATTTTTGACTGCATTTGTTTCAATCCTGCTGTGCTGTACGCGTCGAGTAGCACACAAGACGTCTGGCCAATCAAGGATTTTGAAGGGACCGGAAACAGAAACCCCAACGTGTGGCGCTGCCAAGTGATCGAGCTCAGGTTAAAATCACCCAGGATAATAAGGTTGTCTCTTGGTCCCAATTGTGAAACCACCCAGTTAAGTGAATCAAGGTGCCTTTCGACCAGGACTGCGTCGTTTATTCGGTGGGGGGGATGTAAGCAACACTGACATAGAGAGTGCCATCAACAGTAGATACGGTGATCCATAATTCCTCTACAGATGTATTGTTAGGAGGACTGATTAGTCGGGATTTCAAACTAGAGCGAACAGCTATCAAAACCCCTCCTCCAGTGCGTTTGTTGCTATTGAAAAGTGACCTATCATGTCGATAAACGGAGTATGAGTCATCGAACAGTTGATTTATAGAGGTCTTATCGTTGAGCCAGGTTTCGATAAACGCGTACACGCCATAGCAGCCATCGCACAAGGCCAGATGGTATTCGGCAATAGAGCTATTGATTCCGCCGACGTTTTGGTAGTATACCAAAATATTCGGCAGCAGTCCTTACATCGGAAACAAGCGGTTGAGGAGAACTCAACTCTCGTGAGGCGGAAGTGGAAGCACTGGAAATTGAGACACACTCGGGTACGGAAAATACCGGTAACTGGTTGTACTTGTCGGATGTAGGATTTCGGAAGACCCCATCTTCCACCTTAGACAAAAGACCGGGACGGCTGCTGGTCGCTGGCAGCGAGGGCTCGACTAAGCTGAGAGGATTAGGGGCTTCCTTGAGGCGTGCGGCAGATATGCATCAAGGTGTCCCGTTGGAAGAAATTGAAAGAGGCAGGCCTGAAGCAAATTGATTGTCTGTGATGCAAGATTCGGTAATTTCATCGGAAACGCTTATTCGTGTCGGTGTCCAGTTGTTGTTAGTTGCGGATAGACTGAAATTAGCATTGGATTCAGAGTACGAAAAGCTCAGAATGACACGATACTTGCCTGCGGTAGGAGTTCGGAAGACCCCATCTTCCAGTTCAGACGCAGGACCGGGACGACTGCTGCTTATTCCATAACTATAATTTCTTCCGAGGAAACATCCAGCGGATCGACGGCTGTGGCTCTTATCTTGTTCACAATTTATTCATCTGAATTGCATAATGCATTGATTGAAATGAATTAAACAGCTTGTTCAAAAATCTACTAGACACCGAGATTGCTACTTTGCGGAACCCCAGACGTATTAGAAAAAGTCGTCGAAAGACAGAAGCCAATTTTCACACACAATCCTCTGCCAGTTAGTTATGTATTCAGCCAGGACAGTAATTGTAGGAGAATCCAAGTCGATATAACATACAAAGAAGTATACGGTGGTCAATTTTATCAGACAGACGAAGTAGACGACATAGGTCCACGCTTTACGCTTGATCTGTGTTATGCATGTCGATGTAAATTTCATCAAGTTAGTAGAAACTGATGTACTGGGCATAAATCTATGCTGGTCAAAGGAATTGTAATTTCGAGTGCCCTTTCTCCCCTTCTTTCTTTTTTGTTTTTCTTTCTTCCTTCTTCTTTCCTACATTTCGCTCATCCTTCCTCTTTCTAACTTCTTTCTTCTTTCTGTTTTTCTTCCTTCTTCTTTCTTCCTTCTTCATTCTTGTTTCTTCTTTCTTCTTTCTTTTTTTTCTTCTTTATTCTTCCTTTTTTTCTTCCTTCTTCATTTTTCTTCCTTCTTCCTTCTGATATAAGATATGGTCCGAGATTAGAAAAGATATGGCCCGAGATTATGTAACGTTGAAAGATGTAGAGATATTGTTTCCGATCTTGACGGACCTTTTGCGACCAACTAGATATCAATATGTTTTCATGAATTCCAAGACACCACAATCTGACAATTGATTTTTTTTTTCTCATAAGCAGCTGATAGACCAATGTATACTGCGTCAAACTGGTGACAATACTGTAGAGAGCAAACTTTGAACGAAACGTACGATACAATACGAGACCTTTTAGGGATGAATTCATGTTGAAATTCAGTTAAATAATTTCTTCAGCGCTCTCTCTTGGGGCCTTTGTAGAATGGGAAAATATAGGAGGGCTTTCAAACATGAGCATGAGCATGAGCATGAGCATTATGACCGCACAATTCGTAGTTGCTACTCCGTGATTGACTGAACTTGCGAAATTGTACAGAGAACACAATGAATGGGGCTTGGGATTAGCTACCCATTCTCAATGTACACGTTTCGGGAGCTCAAATATTTAAAGTCAATAACGGCGCCGGCCACGTCCTTACGGTCATATAGGAATGTAAGGATTGTTAGTCCGACTCTCGTTGTTACTAGAGACCGAGTATACCTCTGAATCTCCACGATTGTCTTGGGATAGGATATCGTCTTGGTTACAAAGGATAATTTATCGGGATTCACTTTGGTAAGCGATACGATCTATGGGATGGGAAATGACACTAATACGAGTTAAAAGTTAAAAAACATGCACGCCCGGTGGCATATGAAAGCTAAGGAGATTCGCGTTTTGGACGACCGCACGGAAGCGCAGCACTCTGTACTCACTTGTTCGATGGCTACAGCAAACTATTGAAGAACTCGCTTTTTTCGACCGCGCGCAACATGCGCATGAGCCATCGAATACAAGATAGATACTTTATTCCTTTCCCGACGACTAAAACACGCACTGCACTTGTTCGATAGCTACTCTTATTACCGGCCGCGCAATGCAGAACAAATATTTCGGCCGATCGCGCGATCATTCTGCAGTCCGAAACAAGAGAAATCATGCACTTAACTGATTTTGATTACCGGCCGCGCAATGCAGAACAAATATTTCGGCCGATCGCGTCATCGTTCTGCAGTCCGAAACAAGAGAAATCACGCACTGAACTGATTTTTATAACCGGCCGCGCAATGCAGAACAAATATTTCGGCCGATCGCGTCATCGTTCTGCAGTCCGAAACAAGAGAAATCACGCACTGAACTGATTTTTATTACCGGCCGCGCAATGCAGAACAAATATTTCGGCCGATCGCGTCATCGTTCTGCAGTCCGAAACAAGAGAAATCACGCACTGAATTGATTTTTATTACCGGCCGCGCAATGCAGAACAAATATTTCGGCCGATCGCGTCATCGTTCTGCAGTCCGAAACAAGAGAAATCTCGCACTGAACTCAATATAGGAGGGCTTTCAAACATCTAGAAAAACTCCGGACTGCAAAGATGTGTTGAAAACGGCAGTCAATGGTGAAGATAGCGCAGTTGAGCTTTTTTAACGTTTAGTTTCTTAAAAGCGTTTTAGTTTCTTAAAAGCATTCAGTACAATCTAATATGTTTCCATGAAATCCAATTCCATCGACGTAAGTCGAGTCAAGAACGAGACACTGAAAACGCCCTTTCTTTTATTGTACCTAAAGGTACAATAAAGTAGTAGAATTAAATGGAATGCCGGAGACGGAGCCAGCCTCGGACTGAAAGTCTCCTTAATAAAGACACAAAAAAAGTTAAATGGAATAGTACAAACTCGTCTTATGACAAGCGAGCAGATTCTTGTTGTTCATTAAGAGTCTCGATGGTGGAAACGCTGCTGAACAGCTGAGTCAGGTCCCACGCACCATATGTTTGTTGCGTAATACGAAAGAATTGATTGCATGGAGCTATATAGGGTAAGACGGTATAATATGCCCCCCCTAAGGCAAAACCTTGATAACTTTTTACTTTTAATCGCAATTTATGCAAACTTTGTGTTATTTGGTAGTGCAAGAAGTCGCAAATGCATTGCCCGTGAGTAGTCATATAAAAAATTGCAGATAACACGTAATAAGGCTTTTTTTAAAAGTTGTGAAAAAATGTATTTCAAAAGGTGCCTGGGCAATACGCCCACCTTAGCCAAAGACGTTCCATAGCCCTTCATTAGTATTTCATCAATCCCATAATAAAAAGGTTACAAATCCTTATGTGCTTGACATTAAAAAACCAACATAAGTCCATTTAATCAGGTTTTAATTACATTTCAATAATTTCCATACAATTTGGAAGCAACTGCTGCAAGCTCGCCGCGCTTGTGTCCAGTTGGTAAGGGCATATCGTCCTGCCTACACTGGGGCGTTTTGGCCAGTAAAACATATTTTCGAAAATCGTTATATTTTTGAAGATGGAAGCATTTTTATATCATATTAACCACTGAGAAAAGTAATTTTGTTGCCCAACTGAGTGTTCCAGTGCAAGTTTTGCGGATAGTATGCCAGAGTCGCTCCAGAATGTTGAGCAAACAAACATGAAAAGTTACATCAAAACCGTAACTTTTTGTATTTTGCTATTATTTTCATTATGTAATACAAAAATACTTCCACATTCACATAGTATAATGATTTTACAAATATTCAAAGGTACCAACTGATTTTTACCCTTAGTTATAGTTTTCTAGAAATCAAAGAGGGGCGTTTTGGCAAGGTTGGGCGCATAATACTGTCTTACCCTAACACCATGAACAAGAACAACTTTTCGAAGATATGAAAAGTTGTAGAACTGTAAACGTGAGGAAACGAATTAGGATGCTGCAAAGAAAAAAGTAGGGGAGAACGGTCCAAAATGCACCCCTTAAGCTTTTTCGATGTTTTCGCCCATATAAACAAAAATATTCAACGATTTCAACGTATAGGTGCAAAATTTACAAACCCAGCTACATTTCGCAATGATCTCCTATTCAAAACAATAAGGTTTTCATGACTTTCTAACGCATTCAAAAAATGTTTTAAAAATAGGCGTGGGGCAAAACGCCCGAATGGTGGTCTAAAATGACTCAATTGCATGTAAAATGATGGTGAACGCATGGTTGTTTGTTTTTTCTTAATGCATTGAACTAAAATCTTACGGATGTGGTGGAAGAATAGCAAATCGTAAAATTTAAGTGAATATGAAGGGATTTTGCTAGATTTTTCCAATGGAGCTCAATTATGGATAACTGATTATGAATTGAAATGGTAATACGCGTTCAAAAATGTACTACAACAGATTATATGAGTGATTTTATCAGAGAGGCCATTTTGCCCCAGGGGTGCATTTTGGACCATTCTCCCCTACATGCTAGTGAACGGAACCGTGCACGGTCCTTCATGGACATGGAACTTGGACCACTCTCGAGGAGAACTTGCAAGCACTCGGTAGTATTCGAAAAACTCATGCTTAGAACCATCTTTGGCGGTGTGAAAGAGAACGGTGTGAGGCGGCGAAGAATGAACCGCGAGCTCATCCAACTCTACAGCGAACCCAGTATTCAGAAGGTGGCAAAAACTGGTAAGCTACGATGGGTAGGGCATGTTGCTTGAATGCCAGATAGCAACCTTGTGAAGATGGACGTCGCTATATCTGTTCGAAAACAAAGATTAAAACCGTGTTACTCATCAACTCAACGCGTGTCACAGATCAAGCAGTAACACGATCGATGGCGCCGATATCAGTGTACTTCCGTTCGGTTATTATTGCTCAAAGGAGGCTAACTCTGTCAATGAGATTAAGATGGAGCTCACATCCCAAAATCTATCAGTAAGAGGGCGGAATCAGATTTGTTGAAGTTTCATAGGACACTATGCCAAGCTAGAGAGGTTGAACTTGAGTGCTACAATCTGCACCTCAAACTGGCAAGAGAGAACCAAGTCTCATTCGACATATTCCTAAAGAAGGTGCAGCGGGCCGAAGAGTGTGGAAGCGGACATGAAGGAGATGCACAAGAAGAAATTGACCATTATCGAGGGATCTCGACGGAAGGTAGAACAATAACCCACAGTACAAATGATCGAGGGATTCGTTTTAACCGTTCGACACAGCAGTGTAGTATACGATGATTGTGATCATGAGAGTGAAGGATCTTAATAAAGTGTCATTCAGATCATACCGCGATCAAATAGAACGTGTTTTATTTCGACTGTTACATTGCGACGAGCGGAGTTCAAACCTGAAGCGTCAAATATCTCGGAAGTTGGAGCCGTAATCAGAAGCAAATATCGGAAAGTACGGAGGTCGGATACCAGACAAGTCGTCTTTGATCAACGATTGAAGCATTTGAGAAGACCAGAGATCATTGAATGTCCCGTGTAGTAATAAATTTCATGAAACAATTCCTAGTAGTTAAGAAAATATCTGTGCATGTTTTCTAAGGATTCTTCTACAACAAGATTCTATAGTTGGTTGAAGATCAGAACGAGTCCATCTTTGATTCTCTGATGAGACTCCGTCTATCAGCTATCAGAACGATCCGTTCGTTTGATTTTTATAGTCGAGGCGATCTGTATCGCTTGACTTTCCTAGATGGGACTCCGGTCCATTTACAATCAGCGATCCGTTCGTTTGATTCAGAAAGATGGGCTTAAAGTCATCGATTTCCAGAGCGATCCGTTCGTATGGAAAAGAAAATTTGTGAATCAACCGTTTCTATGGGAATCTAGTTGTTTGATAAAAAGTAATGATTCGAAGAAAATGATAACTGATATATTCAGTTAATAAACAGATTCGCATTCACTGACTGTATAAGAACTATGGTTATATAATTGCACATTTCAGTTGGACTTCATATTTCACCATTTGTGAAAATGGCGATGGTCACAAGCACCAGATGGGAGGCCTGGAAAGACCAATTTCTAGCGTATTTGGCTCTCAAGTCCGTTGAAGATCATGATGAAAAATTTAGTTTATGTGTTTCGCGGTACCGATGTTAGGAAATCGCCCATAGCTAAAATTTGAAAATCACCAGAGCCGTAGCGTGGACTTTCGCGCCCTTAGCGAAATCTTTTGGGCGCCCTCACTTACTAGGAAAATGTGCAATATTTAACAATCAATAACATTTTGATTCCCACTTTAATGTTTTGAATTTTATTATGGCGTATGTCCCTGAAAGTTTTTAAATATTGTAATCTTTACACTAATTTGCAAAATATGGTGAGATATTTTAGGACTTGAGTAGTCGTGGCATTTCTGGATCCTCGTATGGAATCTGTTGGAACACAAGGCTGAAAGATCATTACAATTGCTAAACTTGCAGCTCATAGTGCCTAACGGCTTTTCTTACTTTTAGTGGAAGAAACTGACGTACTTAAGTACAGCAGAGAGAATTTGAAAATCGACAAATCATATACTAATGTCAAATGGTTGAAACAAGGATATCCAACCCTGAAGTGGATCGATCTATAGTCGAAATCGCTATCGAGTTCGATCATGAAAGATAACATAAGAATGAATCTGTCAGTGGGCTGAAATGGATAACATCCAACTTTGAAGTGGTCGAATCGAGCATCAAGCAGGACGGCCATGGTAGAAATTAGCTTTCGACAGTACATATCCAAAAATACTAACAAATAGCGAAAACTACGTCGTGGGGAACTGTTCCATTTTCCATCTCACTGAACATATATTCATCTCATCGCGAAACAAAGAAATACGGCACCAATTTCGTCGCTTCTTTCTGCTAACATGCGTACTTACTGCTGAAAAATAATAAAAAACCAAATACCTTTTCATTGCTTTGAGACCAATATCGAGCTATGAGATGAAGTCCGAGAGTAACTCTATCACCGTAAATTGATCAAAGAGCCCTGTTTGGAAAAGCATGAAACACAACGCCACCAAGTCGATACAGTCCACCCAGTTTTGGACTACATGATTTCATTCTCTTTAAATTTTAAAAATATGAGCAACTATTTCTATTAGCCATTTTGAACAACATTAAGTATTAGACTTAAAATGCGGTTTAAAAGTTTTCTAGAATCTGTAGAAGGTAGAAATCAGGTGTTTCCTATGCGGGAGCACTGTGTTTCATCAACTAACTTGACAAACGCCATAACAAACGAACTACCAACGTTCATTGTTTGACGAAAATCGTGAAGAAATCAGGAAATACTATGACGAGACAATGAGTGATATTATCCCAAAGTTTAGAGTTACTTACCCTTGAGTTTTTCTGAATGAAATGAGCAAATTTGTCTTAAATCTACACATCTTTATCCTTACCCAACCTGATATAAGTCATTAGCAAAGGTCTTTTACAATTTTCAACACTGTACTATACACATGTGGAGTGTTGGCTTGAGAAATGATTGCGAGTGATTTGACTATCGTCCAATTTGGGAATCTCGAGCTCGTTCATGGCGTAGGTTGCGAAGGCCGACGGAGGCCTTCGTAGCTTAGTTGGTTAAAGCACCAGTCTAGCGTACTGTAGGGTCATGGGTTCGAGTCCCATCGAAGGAAAGTGGTTACCTCACATTTTCCAAATCAATATCTTCACATAACGTACATATTCACATATGAGTTTCCATAACATTGTAAATTAACGTCCAAGTCGGGTGGTTTAATCCCGGAAATAGAGCAATAACTTTGATTGAACTGATCGATGTCTAAAGTCAAGTATGGTGGACATTGTTAATACCACGTTATTCGTTATTCAGGCGGCAAATGTTCATTGCTGTCTGGTAAATCATCTGAGAAACTAGGAATGGTTCAGTTTCGCACAGTTTCCAAACTTGTTTGCTATTAAAAGGTAATTAATATTTGACATAGTATACGTAATGAAAATATATATATATATATATATATATATATATATATATATATATATATATATATATATATATATATATATATATATATATACTTATTGCTGTTAGATTGTTATGCATCGATCAAAATAACAAATCTATCTCACCAGTGAGGAAACATTACGTCGTATACCTACCCATTAGAAGAGCTTGCTCTTTTAAATTAAAGAATTAGAGAGTCAAGATATTATTGAGAGAGTAATGAAGCTTCTGAATGGGTATCTCCTATGCTCATAAAACGTAAAAGCGCTAATGAGGTTGTAGATTTAAATCGAACGTTCCATATTATTTAATGCTTTATTTGGGAAAGTAAGAGTGAGAGTCATAATTGATTTAAAGAAGCAAAACAAAGCTATAATTCGTAAGTTCATCCCCTCCAACGATGGAGCAAATGGTTTGTCGACTAAAAGGCGATAAATTTTTCACAAAGTTTGATATCAACAAGCTTTTCACCAACTGTGTATTACGAGAAGATTGTCGGTATATAACGACGTTTATTTCTCCACTCGACTTATGCGATACAAACGTCTAGTTTTGGATTATCTGCCTCTTGTGTTTCAAAATGTATAGAAACAATTTTATGTGATTCTATAGCTAATTTTCTTTATAGATGACATTATGATTTATGCCAGACATACAAACACTTAAAATTCAGTACTTGTCAAGGAACGTTTGAGAGATAGAAACGAATGTCAATGAAAGTAAAACAGTTGAATGTTAGAATTTTGGAGTTATCATCTATGGAAAAAGGTTCAAGTTTCGAATTCAAAGTTGGAAGCGATTACTAAATTTCGTCAACCAAGTCTGCCGAAGAAGTCAGAAGCTTTCTTGGGTTAATAACTTTTGTTAATCAATATATACCTCATTATCTACAATTGCGAAACCTCTAAATACTTGACGAAGAAGGTCATGCCTTTCCGGTGGTCGATGGTAACCAACTAGCTTTTGAAGAACTAAAAACAATACTTGCGAGGAACGAGAACACTCGCATCCCAGTAAACCAGGCATCGTATATGAGAAGACAAATTTTATCGCATATATTGCTATATTCTGTCACAGTTTATATGTCTACTTATAAAGATGGTCAAAATATGATTACTATCGTTTATAATTCCTGCGTGTGAAATATTTACGATTGCTTCTAAAGTCATAAAACGATAGAAACAATACCAGTTTTATCGGATAAAATCGCAAATGTCGTTTATGCACTAGCGTATGTCCATGCAAATCGTACACCGATGTGCATTGAACGAATATGACTTCTTAATCTCGTTGATCTCTGAACCTGACGTCATTATAATAATTTCATTATTACTTACATCATTCCATCCGATTTGCCTAGGAGCTGATTATTGCTGCTATTAAACTGTCAATTATTATCATATCAATCCTCCGACAATGAATAAATCAACTAGAACAAAAATAAATACCAAATAATAAACGCTCGAGGAAACACCGTGAAATGGAAGATTATACTGATTTGACAGTTCATCATCCTTATATGGACGGAGTCGTTATACGCTGCACAATCGTATTTAGGCATATAAACGTTATCGGATTTATCATAAGTTGTTTCCAGTAGCGATTCAACCACATATGTACGCACAGCAACACGGTACTAGATCAATATAATGTAATATGTATCGTATACTAAAGCGTTGAGCTTTTGTTATTAATAAATTTTCATCTACATCATGATTGTCAAAATTCTGTTGCTTTTCAAGGGTTTAGTGCACAGGGTAGAGCATATGCCTTCAGATCCAGAGGTCAAATGTTCAACCAGGGTTGTTTTTCGTAATTATTTTTTATGTCCACAGGATCGTATTAATGATTACGAAAACTCGGGAAAATCGTTGTTTAGCACGTATATGGCCTCCACTTTAGCTTAGATGCGATTGTGTTGCTAAATACAACAGGTATTGTTTTTATATGATGACGATATCAATTGTTATACGTATCAAATGTTGACTGGATACTTTGACACAAGTTTAGAAACATTTTTATGCTGATGCAAGTCCTGTTGGACTAGGGCTTTTTTCCAGAAGGATAAAGATGGAGTTTTCGTATTATCAGTTATGCATCAAAACGCTGTCTGAGTTGAAAGACGATATGCTCAAATTGAACGGAAGCACTTGCTCTAGTTTGGGCCGTAGAGAGTACCATTATTATTTGTATGGAAAATTCTTTTCCATTACGGACCACAAACCTCTTTACCATATTGGTGATAGAGCTAAACCAGCATAGGATAGAGGTGGATATTGAGGTTAATGTCTTACAATTACAGTCTATATCATCGGAAAAGCAAACATTGCCGATCCATTTTGAGATTGTCCAAGAAGGTGTAGTTTGTATGAAAAGTTTGATGATGAGAGGAACGAATAATACGGATTGTCTCTTCGGATTTCCCGTAGCTCTTACAAACAGAAATAATCGATGCTACTAAAGTGACATCGAATTAACTGAGTTGATCAACTGGCTGCCACCAACGAAAAGATGCCCAAGACATTGCATCGATATAAAACTGTCTCAAAAGATTTGTCCTCACGGAAGCATGATTTTGAAAATAATAAGATCATTATTCCAAAGTCACTGCAGAAACGTGTCCTAGAGTTAGCTCACGAATCACATCTTGGGATAATTGCAATGAAGAAACGATAAAGGGGAAAAGTTTGGTGGAGCCGGATTGACCTATGGTTGAAGAATTTGTTAGTACATGTCAAGGATGCTTAATGGTTTCTGAATGTTCAACGGAACCAATGACAGTATACCTATCCTATCACATGGAAAAATTAGCAATGGATTTTACCAAAGTGACAAATGGTTTACATCTTCTAGTGGTCGTTGATTATTTTCAATATCCAGAAGGAAATAATGTCATCAACAACTGCTAGTAATACTATTTTCAAACTGAACTATTTTTGCAAGGTTTGGTTTTCCGGAAGAGATAGTTTGCGATAACGGACCACCTTTTCGTTCAGAAGAATTTAGTAAATTTTAACGTATCGAATTACCATTAATTATTCTGTACCGTACCAGTTTCAAAATGGTTTAGTGGAACGATTTAACAGAACTTTCTAAAAACAGTCAAGATTAAGCGAATGGGAAGAGTTGGAATCAGATCTTAAACTTTTTAATGGCATCCGATCTACACACATTCTGTCACAAACATTGAACCGGCGAAGCTTCTTCTTGACGTAAAATTCGGGATAAACATGCGCCATAGCATTGACATTCAATGTTCCCGACGAAATCAAACAACTGATCAAGAAAGAAAAGAAAAGGAAAATTGGAGAAATAGAAGGAAAGCTAACAATCAAATATTGACGTGGTGATCAAGTAAGTCAAAAACTTCATCAAACGTAACAAGCTATCAACAAATTTCAATCCACCAACCTACGTGGTTTTAAGAAGAAAAGGACAAGATTAACCGTGAAGCCGAAACCGGAGCTGAATTGGACGACATTTAATCATACAAAGAAACTCAAGTCCCAAATCCGTTCGAGGACCTGGATGTTTAAGTTAATGACAGACCAGAAACAGGACCTATACGAACTCGTTCTAGTAGGAGGAGTACAAAGAAGCCTGATTATTTGAGTGATTATGCATTATATAGATGTACACAAAATAGTTTATAATAATTATGTTCAATTTAAAACAAGGAAGAGATGTAGTTTACATGATTGTAGTCAGGCTTAGTGAAGGATCCTTAATAAAGTGTCATTCAGATCATACGCACAGTCAAAAGAACGTGTTTTATTTCGACTGTTACAAGCAGTTTACGAAGAACAATTAGCACACCTCAACAAGGGGTTAGGATGCGACAACCCAGAAAGTGGACCTAGAGCGATAATCGTGGATACTGACACAGCGATTTCACGAAATGTTGATCAACGGAACCAGAATAGGTAGAAACATCGTAGCAGACGCATTAAGCAACAACCCATCAACACAAGATCGTATATGATGCTGTATAAGATGCTAACGTGGAGGCGATATGGTACTTCCCCATATAACATGTGCGTATATCGCCTTCACGTGCATCTTATGTTGCACATACGATCTTGTGTTGTCTGAACAGAAAGTAAGCACCGTAGTAAATATGCCTAGATTAGTACTTAGATAAATTATTATACATACGCATAGTATAAATAGTGTAAGCTGATCATTTTCTTCAAGTCGAGTCAAGTGAGACACTGAAGACGCCTTACTGTTGGGTCGAAATACGTATCTGTCAAGGTACAAGAATACATAAGTGGTGGAATTAAACGAGTTGTACAAACTCGTCTTATGACAAGTAACCACACATGCCATTTATTTATAATTAGCAGACCCGAGAACTTCGTTTTGCCTAAAATTGATTTATTCTCTGATTAGTTCTTCAGTTATGCAGAAATTTCAGTTTCATTTGTATGGGAGCTCCCCTTTCCAAAGCGGGGAGGTCTCGAACATCTTAAGAACCTTCCCGGCCCCAAAACCTCTGCATACAATTTTCACGTCGATCGCTTCAGTAGTTTCCAGTCTATAAGGTTCAGACAGACAGAAATTCATTTTATGTATATAGATTTAAAAATAGTTTTCTTAACTATGGTGATGATTGGTGATCTCACCACTCGTCAAAAGCTTTATAATATGATAATAAATTAAGGTACTTTTGAAAACGAAAGCCCAGGGCCACTGTTTGAATACATTTCAATATTTCCATACAATTTGGAAGCAACCCAGGCTCCGCTTGTGTCCAGTTGGAAGGGCATATCGTCCTGCCTACTAGGGGTTTTGACTAGTAAACATATTTTCGAAAATCGTTAATTTTAAGATGGAAGCATTTATATCATTTAACCACTGAGAAAAGTATTTTGTTCCCAACTGAGTGTTCAGTGCAAGTTTGTGAGAAGTATGCAGAGTCCTCCAGAATGTTGAGCAAACAAACATGAAGTTACATCAAAACTGTACTTTTGTATTTTGCTATTATTTTCAATGTAATACAAAAACTTCCCATTCCTAGTATGATGGTTTTACAAATATTTATACCTGATTTTGACCCTTAGTTAGTAGTTTTCTAGAAATCAAAGAGGCGTTTTGGCCAGGTGGGGCGCATTATACCGTCTTACCTACACTACTAATAATGGAACAAAATTTAGTATCAATACCGCTCAAAATCCGCAGAAAAAAACTGAAGAGGAATTTTGTATACATTCTGGATTTTTAAATTTGCCTTGTGAGTAGCAAAGAGGGCCATTTTCTATGGTTCGATAGACTTTTGAGTATTCATTTTTTTTACAAGATCCTCTCGAGTCGACATTATGGTGTTATCCAGCTTCTTGACTGCTGTGAAAAAATAGTTACATGGAAGGCTACTTCAAGGCATTTTCTCCTATTGGAACGTTTTTGTCTAGACATATCACAAACCTAGCAATAAAAGAACTACCAAAAAGGCGATGGAGCGGACTCATAGAAAGGAATAAATTTTAATTTCAAGATAGAATGTAATTAATTATAACGCATTCCTGTCCGTTCTCGTTTCATATCTATACAAATAGACCGAATGAGTAGCATAGAGCTGAAAAGATTGCCTTAAACTACGTTCCATTTGTTGCAAAGAGAAGGTCGAGAATACACAGTATTAACAAAACCTGTAGGGACAATTTTAATTGTCCTGTTATAAAAAATTTTGGAAAGTCGTTAAATATATTTGTAGTCGTTAATTTTTTTGTTTTTATTAATGTATGTAAGATTTATCTGGACAGCACCTAAACATCCTTCAATTATACCACAAAAGGGTGAGTCAAAATGAACGATATCGTGATTGATAACAATCCTTGATATATAGCTAAGTGTTGAGAGGAATGTTGATATTTGGCACTTCCTGTTGCAATTTATTTACGCTCAAGCTTACGTACATCTAATGATGAAGCATGGGATCATATTAATTATATATAGAATATGTTTAGTGGAGTCAATTTTTGTCCAACGGTTGTTTACTGGCACTATGGAAACCATTCGCCATCATGCATGATGACGAAGGCTTATCTAAATAAATACACCAAAATATATCCCTTTATTGTGTGGACAATAGGTGAATCATAGCATAAAACTGCTAAGTAATCTAATAAAAGTGTTGAGTACATTAACTTTGCGTGGCAAAGGAGCCAAGTTTTAGTTGTCATATCTTCTTCTAGGCTCTACATTCTTCCTGAAATTTGGCCTGCTTTGCAACTGAGCATATATTCTATTAGGTAGCATTTCCTAGTTATTAATTGAAAGCTTTTATGCCCGTTAATTTCATTTGGCGACGATTTTAAGCTTTACTGGATTGCTGAGGCATATTTCTTGCAAACTCACTTGACGTGTTCATCAAATGGTGTGAGATAAACCATTACAATGGTACGTAATGGTACTCAATGCTGATAAATGTTCAGTGATTGCAGTCTCGCGCAAAAGTTCCTCGATTGACTACTGCTACAAAATTGAAACAACGAATCTTAAAAAAGAATGCAGTGAAGGATCTAGACGTACTATTAGATTTAAGCTATCCTCCAAAGATTCTAAGATGCTTGGTTTCATTTCTGCATTTCCAAAGATTTCAGGAATCTCCATTTTTGAAAGCACTTTATTGTTCCTTGATAAGGTCGATTCAAAATTCTCTCTTTGTTGGTCACCGTTCAACATGATATCTTGCGTATGGATCGAGGCATTCAACCGGAAATCTTTCAGTTCTTTTTTCCTTCAGGTGCTCGACAAAATTATGGGCATAACGAGCTATTCACTGCAGGAGTCGTGTCTTCAATCGTTGTGCTACTAAAATCGATTTTCTTCTCTCTCGTTCCAACCTTCGGAAAAGTTTTGTCGAATACTTGACGGTCTAACAAATACCCATTGGCATTGATAGATAGTTAATCAGGGATAATTAATTATTTCACAAATTGTAAAAGTTTTAAGAATATTTCATCTGTAGGAAATTGTTATTGCTGTTGATATTAACCTTTTGTTGAACAAAAAAAACATTACGTTACCGACGGTACCCGGGTACACGGACTTAAAATGATCATAACATTGTCAGTTTTCACCGATTTTGACGATTTTGATTGCTACGGTGCG